>NC_134353.1:974686594-974965673 GCF_048569485.1 Anomaloglossus baeobatrachus
GGTGAGTAGTATAAAAGGGCAGATTGCTGGTCCTTTGGTGAGTAGTATAAGGGGGCAGATTGCTGGGCCTTGTGGTGAGTAGTATAAGGGGGCAGATTGCTGGGCCCTTGTGGTGAGTAGTATAAGGGGGCAGATTGCTGGGCCTTGTGGTGAGTAGTATAAGGGGGCAGATTGCTGGGCCTTTGAGGTGAGCAGTATAAGGGGGCAGATTGCTGGGTCCTTGTGGTGAGTAGTATAAGGGGGCAGATTGCTGGGCCTTGTGTGAGTAGTATAAAGGGGGCAGATTGCTGGGCCTTGTGGTGAGTAGTATAAGGGGCAGATTGCTGGCCTTGGTGAGTAGTAAGGGTCAGATGCTGGCTTGTGAGTAGTATAAGGGGGCAAATTGCTGGGCCTTTGGTGAGTAGTATAAAGCGGCAGATTGCTGGGCCTTGTGGTGAGTAGTATAATGGGCAGATTGCTGGCCTTGTGGTGAGTAGTATAAGGGGTCAGATTGCTGGGCCTTGTGGTGAGTAGTATAAGGGGGCAGATTGCTGGGCCTTGTGGTGAGTAGTATAAGGGGCAGATTGCTGGGTCTTGTGGTGAGTAATATAATGGGGCAGATTGCTGGGCCTTGTGGTGAGTAGTATAAGGGGTCAGATTGCTGGGCCTTGTGGTGAGTAGTATAAGGGGGCAGATTGCTGGGCCTTGTGGTGAGTAGTATAAGGGGGCAGATTGCTGGGCCTTGTGGTGAGTAGTATAAGGGGGCAGATTGCTGGGCCTTGTGGTGAGTAGTATAAGGGGCAGATTGCTGGACCTTTGGTGAGTAGTATAAGGGGCAGATTGCTGGCCTTGTGGTGAGTAGTATAAGGGGGCAGATTGCTGGGCCTTGTGGTGAGTAGTATAAGGGGGCAGATTGCTGGGCCTTGTGGTGAGTAGTATAAGGGGGCAGATTGCTGGGCCTTGTGGTGAGTAGTATAAGGGGGCAGATTGCTGGGCCTTGTGGTGAGTAGTATAAGGGGGCAGATTGCTGGGCCTTGTGGTGAGTAGTATAAGGAGGCAGATTGCTGGGCCTTGTGGTGAGTAGTATAAGGGGGCAGATTGCTGGGCCTTGTGGTGAGTAGTATAAGGGGGCAGATTGCTGGGCCTTGTGGTGAGTAGTATAAGGGGGCAGATTGCTGGGCCTTGTGGTGAGTAGTATAAGGGGGCAGATTGCTGGGCCTTGTGGTGAGTAGTATAAGGGGGCAGATTGCTGGGCCTTGTGGTGAGTAGTATAAGGAGGCAGATTGCTGGACCTTTGGTGAGTAGTATAAGGGGGCAGATTGCTGGGCCTTGTGGTGAGTAGTATAAGGGGGCAGATTGCTGGGCCTTGTGGTGAGTAGTATAAGGGGGCAGATTGCTGGGCCTTTGGTGAGTAGTATAAGGGGGCAGATTGCTGGACCTTTGGTGAGTAGTATAAGGGGGCAGATTGCTGGGCCTTGTGGTGAGTAGTATAAGGGGGCAGATTGCTGGGCCTTGTGGTGAGCAGTATAAGGGGGCAGATTGCTGGGCCTTGTGGTGAGTAGTATAAGGGGGCAGATTGCTGGGCCTTGTGGTGAGTAGTATAAGGGGGCAGATTGCTGGGCCTTGTGGTGAGTAGTATAAGGGGGCAGATTGCTAAGCCTTGTGGTGAGTAGTATAAGGGGGCAGATTGCTGGGCCTTCTGGTGAGTAGTATAAGGGGGCAGATTGCTGGGCCTTGTGGTGAGTAGTATAAGGGGGCAGATTGCTGGGCCTTGTGGTGAGTAGTATAAGGGGGCAGATTGCTGGGCCTTGTGGTGAGTAATATAAGGGGGCAGATTGCTGGGCCTTGTGGTGAGTAGTATAAGGGGGCAGATTGCTGGGCCTTGTGGTGAGTAGTATAAGGGGGCAGATTGCTGGGCCTTTGGTGAGTAGTATAAGGGGGCAGATTGCTGGGCCTTGTGGTGAGTAGTATAAGGGGGCAGATTGCTGGGCCTTGTGGTGAGCAGTATAAGGGGGCAGATTGCTGGGCCTTTTGGTGAGTAGTATAAGGGGGCAGATTGCTGGGCCTTGTGGTGAGTAGTATAAGGGGGCAGATTGCTGGGCCTTGTGGTGAGTAGTATAAGGGGGCAGATTGCTGGACCTTTGGTGAGTAGTATAAGGGGGCAGATTGCTGGACCTTTGGTGAGTAGTATAAGGAGGCAGATTGCTGGGCCTTGTGGTGAGTAGTATAAGGGGGAAGATTGCTGGACCTTTGGTGAGTAGTATAAGGAGGCAGATTGCTGGGCCTTGTGGTGAGTAGTATAAGGGGGCAGATTGCTAGGCCTTTGGTGAGTAGTATAAGGGGGCAGATTGCTGGGCCTTGTGGTGAGTAGTATAAGGGGGCAGATTGCTGAACCTTGTGGTGAGTAGTATAAGGGGGCAGATTGCTGGACCTTGTGGTGAGTAGTATAAGGAGGCAGATTGCTGGACCTTGTGGTGAGTAGTATAAGGGGGCAGATTGCTGGGCCTTCTGGTGAGTAGTATAAGGGGGCAGATTGCTGGGCCTTGTGATGAGTAGTATAAGGGGGCAGATTGCTGGACCTTTGGTGAGTAGTATAAGGGGGCAGATTGCTGGGCCTTGTGGTGAGCAGTATAAGGGGGCAGATTGCTGGGCCTTGTGGTGAGTAGTATAAGGGGGCAGATTGCTGGGCCTTGTGGTGAGCAGTATAAGGGGGCAGATTGCTGGGCCTCGTGGTGAGTAGTATAAGGGGGCAGATTGCTGGGCCTTGTGGTGAGTAGTATAAGGGGGCAGATTGCTGGGCCTTTGGTGAGTAGTATAAGGGGGCAGATTGCTGGGCCTTTGGTGAGTAGTATAAGGGGGCAGATTGCTGGGCCTTGTGGTGAGTAGTATAAGGGGGCAGATTGCTGGGCCTTGTGGTGAGCAGTATAAGGGGGCAGATTGCTGGGCCTTGTGGTGAGCAGTATAAGGGGGCAGATTGCTGGGCCTTGTGGTGAGTAGTATAAGGGGGCAGATTGCTGGACCTTGTGGTGAGTAGTGTAAGGGGGCAGATTGCTGGACCTTTGGTGAGTAGTATAAGGAGGCAGATTGCTGGGCCTTTGGTGAGTAGTATAAGGAGGCAGATTGCTGTGCCTTGTGGTGAGCAGTATAAGAAGGCAGATTGCTGGGCCTTGTGGTGAGTAGTATAAGGGGGCAGATTGCTGGGCCTTGTGGTGAGTAATATAATGGGGCAGATTGCTGGGCCTTTGGTGAGTAGTATAAGGGGGCAGATTGCTGGGTCTTGTGGTGAGTAGTATAAGGGGGCAGATTGCTGGGCCTTTGAGTAGTATAAGGGGGCAGATTGCTGGACCTTTGGTGAGTAGTATAAGAGGGCAGATTGCTGGGCCTTGTGGTGAGTAGTATAAAGGGGTCAGATTGCTGGGCCTTGTGGTGAGTAGTATAAGGGGGCAGATTGCTGGGCCTTGTGGTGAGTAGTATAAGGGGGCAAATTGCTGGGCCTTTGGTGAGTAGTATAAAGAGGCAGATTGCTGGGCCTTGTGGTGAGTAGTATAAGGGGTCAGATTGCTGGGCCTTGTGGGGAGTAGTATAAGGGGGCAGATTGCTGGGCTTTGTGGTGAGTAGTATAAGGGGGCAGATTGCTGGGCCTTTGGTGAGTAGTATAAGGGGGCAGATTGCTGGGCCTTGTGGTGAGTAATATAAGGGGGCAGATTGCTGGACCTTTGGTGAGTAGTATAAGAGGGCAGATTGCTGGACCTTGTGGTGAGTAGTATAAGGGGGCAGATTGCTGGGCCTTGTGGTGAGTAGTATAAGGGGGCAGATTGCTGGGCCTTGTGGTGAGTAGTATAAGGGGGCAGATTGCTGGGCCTTTGGTGAGTAGTATAAGGGGGCAGATTGCTGGACCTTTGGTGAGTAGTATAAGGGGGCAGACTGCTGGGCCTTGTGGTGAGTAGTATAAGGGGGCAGATTGCTGGGCCTTGTGGTGAGCAGTATAAGGGGGCAGATTGCTGGGCCTTGTGGTGAGTAGTATAAGGGGGCAGATTGCTGGGCCTTGTGGTGAGTAGTATAAGGGGGCAGATTGCTGGGCCTTGTGGTGAGTAGTATAAGGGGGCAGATTGCTGGGTCTTGTGGTGAGTAGTATAAGGGGGCAGATTGCTGGGCCTTAGAGTAGTATAAGGGGGCAGATTGCTGGACCTTTGGTGAGTAGTATAAGAGGGCAGATTGCTGGGCCTTGTGGTGAGTAGTATAAAAAGGGCAGATTGCTGGGCCTTTGGTGAGTAGTATAAGGGGGCAGATTGCTGGGCCTTGTGGTGAGCAGTATAAGGGGGCAGATTGCTGGGCCTTGTGGTGAGTAGTATAAGGGGGCAGATTGCTGGGCCTTGTGGTGAGTAGTATAAGGGGGAAGATTGCTGGGCCTTGTGGTGAGCAGTATAAGGGGGCAGATTGCTGGGTCTTGTGGTGAGTAGTATAAGGGGGCAGATTGCTGGGCCTTTGAGTAGTATAAGGGGGCAGATTGCTGGACCTTTGGTGAGTAGTATAAGAGGGCAGATTGCTGGGCCTTGTGGTGAGTAGTATAAAAAGGGCAGATTGCTGGGCCTTTGGTGAGTAGTATAAGGGGTCAGATTGCTGGGCCTTGTGGTGAGTAGTATAAGGGGGCAAATTGCTGGGCCTTTGGTGAGTAGTATAAAGCGGCAGATTGCTGGGCCTTGTGGTGAGTAGTATAAGGGGTCAGATTGCTGGGCCTTGTGGTGAGTAGTATAAGGGGGCAGATTGCTGGGCCTTGTGGTGAGTAGTATAAGGGGGCAGATTGCTGGGCCTTTGGTGAGTAGTATAAGGGGGCAGATTGCTGGGCCTTGTGGTGAGTAATATAAGGGGGCAGATTGCTGGACCTTTGGTGAGTAGTATAAGAGGGCAGATTGCTGGGCCTTTGGTGAGTAGTATAAGGGGGCAGATTGCTGGACCTTTGGTGAGTAGTATAAGGGGGCAGATTGCTGGGCCTTGTGGTGAGTAGTATAAGGGGGCAGATTGCTGGGCCTTGTGGTGAGTAATATAAGGGGGCAGATTGCTGGACCTTTGGTGAGTAGTATAAGAGGGCAGATTGCTGGGCCTTGTGGTGAGTAGTATAAGGGGGCAGATTGCTGGACCTTTGGTGAGTAGTATAAGGGGGCAGATTGCTGGGCCTTGTGGTGAGTAGTATAAGGGGGCAGATTGCTGGGCCTTGTGGTGAGTAGTATAAGGGGGCAGATTGCTGGGCCTTTGGTGAGTAGTATAAGGGGGCAGATTGCTGGACCTTTGGTGAGTAGTATAAGGGGGCAGATTGCTGGGCCTTGTGGTGAGTAGTATAAGGGGGCAGATTGCTGGGCCTTGTGGTGAGCAGTATAAGGGGGCAGATTGCTGGGCCTTGTGGTGAGTAGTATAAGGGGGCAGATTGCTGGGCCTTGTGGTGAGTAGTATAAGGGGGCAGATTGCTGGGCCTTGTGGTGAGTAGTATAAGGGGGCAGATTGCTGGACCTTTGGTGAGTAGTATAAGAGGGCAGATTGCTGGGCCTTGTGGTGAGTAGTATAAAAAGGGCAGATTGCTGGGCCTTTGGTGAGTAGTATAAGGGGTCAGATTGCTGGGCCTTGTGGTGAGTAGTATAAGGGGGCAAATTGCTGGGCCTTTGGTGAGTAGTATAAAGCGGCAGATTGCTGGGCCTTGTGGTGAGTAGTATAAGGGGTCAGATTGCTGGGCCTTGTGGTGAGTAGTATAAGGGGGCAGATTGCTGGGCCTTGTGGTGAGTAGTATAAGGGGGCAGATTGCTGGGCCTTTGGTGAGTAGTATAAGGGGGCAGATTGCTGGGCCTTGTGGTGAGTAATATAAGGGGGCAGATTGCTGGACCTTTGGTGAGTAGTGTAAGAGGGCAGATTGCTGGACCTTTGGTGAGTAGTATAAGGGGGCAGATTGCTGGGCCTTGTGGTGAGTAGTATAAGGGGGCAGATTGCTGGGCCTTGTGGTGAGTAGTATAAGGGGGCAGATTGCTGGGCCTTTGGTGAGTAGTATAAGGGGGCAGATTGCTGGACCTTTGGTGAGTAGTATAAGGGGGCAGATTGCTGGGCCTTGTGGTGAGTAGTATAAGGGGGCAGATTGCTGGGCCTTGTGGTGAGCAGTATAAGGGGGCAGATTGCTGGGCCTTGTGGTGAGTAGTATAAGGGGGCAGATTGCTGGGCCTTGTGGTGAGTAGTATAAGGGGGCAGATTGCTGGGCCTTGTGGTGAGTAGTATAAGGGGGCAGATTGCTGGGCCTTGTGGTGAGTAGTATAAGGGGGCAGATTGCTGGGTCTTGTGGTGAGTAGTATAAGGGGGCAGATTGCTGGGCCTTTGGTGAGTAGTATAAGGAGGCAGATTGCTGGGCCTTTGGTGAGTAGTATAAGGGGGCAGATTGCTGGGCCTTGTGGTGAGTAGTATAAGGGGGCAGATTGCTGGACCTTGTGGTGAGTAGTATAAGGAGGCAGATTGCTGGGCCTTGTGGTGAGTAGTATAAGGGGGCAGATTGCTGGGTCTTGTGGTGAGTAGTATAAGGGGGCAGATTGCTGGGCCTTTGGTGAGTAGTATAAGAGGGCAGATTGCTGGGCCTTTGGTAAGTAGTATAAGGGGGCAGATTGCTGGGCCTTGTGGTGAGTAGTATAAGGGGGCAGATTGCTGGACCTTGTGGTGAGTAGTATAAGGGGGCAGATTGCTGGGCCTTTGGTGAGTAGTATAAGGGGGCAGATTGCTGGGCCTTGTGGTGAGTAGTATAAGGGGGCAGATTGCTGGGCCTTGTGGTGAGTAGTATAAGGAGGCAGATTGCTGGACCTTTGGTGAGTAGTATAAGGAGGCAGATTGCTGGGCCTTGTGGTGAGTAGTATAAGGAGGCAGATTGCTGGGCCTTGTGGTGAGTAGTATAAGGGGGCAGATTGCTGGGCCTTGTGGTGAGTAGTATAAGGAGGCAGATTGCTGGACCTTTGGTGAGTAGTATAAGGAGGCAGATTGCTGGGCCTTGTGGTGAGTAGTATAAGGGGTCAGATTGCTGGGCCTTGTGGTGAGTAGTATAAGGGGGCAGATTGCTGGGCCTTGTGGTGAGTAGTATAAGGGGGCAGATTGCTGGACCTTTGGTGAGTAGTATAAGGGGGCAGATTGCTGGACCTTTGGTGAGTAGTATAAGGGGGCAGATTGCTGAGCCTTGTGGTGAGTAGTATAAGGGGGCAGATTGCTGAGCCTTGTGGTGAGTAGTATAAGGGGGTAGATTGCTGGGCCTTGTGGTGAGTAGTATAAGGGGGCAGATTGCTGGGCCTTGTGGTGAGTAGTATAAGGAGGCAGATTGCTGGGCCTTGTGGTGAGTAGTATAAGGAGGCAGATTGCTGGGCCTTTGGTGAGTAGTATAAGGGGGAAGATTGCTGGACCTTTGGTGAGTAGTATAAGGAGGCAGATTGCTGGGCCTTGTGGTGAGTAGTATAAGGGGTCAGATTGCTGGGCCTTGTGGTGAGTAGTATAAGGGGGCAGATTGCTGGGCCTTGTGGTGAGTAGTATAAGGAGGCAGATTGCTGGACCTTTGGTGAGTAGTATAAGGAGGCAGACTGCTGGGCCTTGTGGTGAGTAGTATAAGGAGGCAGATTGCTGGGCCTTGTGGTGAGTAGTATAAGGAGGCAGATTGCTGGGCCTTGTGGTGAGTAGTATAAGGGGGCAGATTGCTGGGCCTTTGGTGAGTAGTATAAGGAGGCAGATTGCTGGGCCTTGTGGTGAGTAGTATAAGGGGGCAGATTGCTGGGCCTTGTGGTGAGTAGTATAAGGGGGCAGATTGCTGGACCTTTGGTGAGTAGTATAAGGGGGCAGATTGGTGGGCCTTTGGTGAGTAGTATAAGGGGGCAGATTGCTGGGCCTTGTGGTGAGTAGTATAAGGAGGCAGATTGCTGGGCCTTGTGGTGAGTAGTATAAGGGGGCAGATTGCTGGGCCTTGTGGTGAGTAGTATAAGGGGGTAGATTGCTGGGCCTTTGGTGAGTAGTATAAGGAGGCAGATTGCTGGACCTTTGGTGAGTAGTATAAGGGGACAGATTGCTGGGCCTTTGGTGAGTAGTATAAGGGGGCAGATTGCTGGGCCTTGTGGTGAGTAGTATAAGGGGGCAGATTGCTGGGCCTTGTGGTGAGTAGTATAAGGGGGCAGATTGCTGGGCCTTGTGGTGAGTAGTATAAGGAGGCAGATTGCTGGGCCTTGTGGTGAGTAGTATAAGGGGGCAGATTGCTGGGTCTTGTGGTGAGTAGTAAAGGGGGCAGATTGCTGGGCCTTTGGTGAGTAGTATAAGAGGGCAGATTGCTGGGCCTTTGGTGAGTAGTATAAGGGGGCAGATTGCTGGGCCTTGTGGTGAGTAGTATAAGGGGGCAGATTGCTGGACCTTGTGGTGAGTAGTATAAGGGGGCAGATTGCTGGGCCTTTGGTGAGTAGTATAAGGGGGCAGATTGCTGGACCTTTGGTAGTATAAGAGGGCAGATTGCTGGACCTTTGGTGAGTAGTATAAGGGGGCAGATTGCTGGGCCTTGTGGTGAGTAGTATAAGGGGGCAGATTGCTGGGCCTTGTGGTGAGTAGTATAAGGGGGCAGATTGCTGGGCCTTGTGGTGAGTAGTATAAGGAGGCAGATTGCTGGGCCTTGTGGTGAGTAGTATAAGGGGGCAGATTGCTGGGTCTTGTGGTGAGTAGTATAAGGGGGCAGATTGCTGGGCCTTTGGTGAGTAGTATAAGAGGGCAGATTGCTGGGCCTTTGGTGAGTAGTATAAGGGGGCAGATTGCTGGGCCTTGTGGTGAGTAGTATAAGGGGGCAGATTGCTGGACCTTGTGGTGAGTAGTATAAGGGGGCAGATTGCTGGGCCTTTGGTGAGTAGTATAAGGGGGCAGATTGCTGGGCCTTGTGGTGAGTAGTATAAGGGGGCAGATTGCTGGGCCTTGTGGTGAGTAGTATAAGGAGGCAGATTGCTGGACCTTTGGTGAGTAGTATAAGGAGGCAGATTGCTGGGCCTTGTGGTGAGTAGTATAAGGAGGCAGATTGCTGGGCCTTGTGGTGAGTAGTATAAGGGGGCAGATTGCTGGGCCTTGTGGTGAGTAGTATAAGGAGGCAGATTGCTGGACCTTTGGTGAGTAGTATAAGGAGGCAGATTGCTGGGCCTTGTGGTGAGTAGTATAAGGGGTCAGATTGCTGGGCCTTGTGGTGAGTAGTATAAGGGGGCAGATTGCTGGGCCTTGTGGTGAGTAGTATAAGGGGGCAGATTGCTGGGCCTTGTGGTGAGTAGTATAAGGGGGCAGATTGCTGGGCCTTGTGGTGAGTAGTATAAGGAGGCAGATTGCTGGGCCTTTGGTGAGTAGTATAAGGGGGCAGATTGCTGGGCCTTGTGGTGAGTAGTATAAGGAGGCAGATTGCTGGACCTTTGGTGAGTAGTATAAGGGGGCAGATTGCTGGGCCTTGTGGTGAGCAGTATAAGGGGGCAGATTGCTGGGCCTTGTGGTGAGTAGTATAAGGGGGCAGATTGCTGGGCCTTGTGGTGAGTAGTATAAGGGGGCAGATTGCTGGGCCTTGTGGTGAGTAGTATAAGGGGGCAGATTGCTGGGCCTTGTGGTGAGCAGTATAAGGGGGCAGATTGCTGGGCCTTGTGGTGAGTAGTATAAGGGGGCAGATTGCTGGGCCTTCTGGTGAGTAGTATAAGGGGGCAGATTGCTGGGCCTTGTGATGAGTAGTATAAGGGGGCAGATTGCTGGACCTTTGGTGAGTAGTATAAGGGGGCAGATTGCTGGGCCTTGTGGTGAGCAGTATAAGGGGGCAGATTGCTGGGCCTTGTGGTGAGTAGTATAAGGGGGCAGATTGCTGGGCCTTGTGGTGAGCAGTATAAGGGGGCAGATTGCTGGGCCTCGTGGTGAGTAGTATAAGGGGGCAGATTGCTGGGCCTTGTGGTGAGTAGTATAAGGGGGCAGATTGCTGGGCCTTTGGTGAGTAGTATAAGGGGGCAGATTGCTGGGCCTTTGGTGAGTAGTATAAGGGGGCAGATTGCTGGGCCTTGTGGTGAGTAGTATAAGGGGGCAGATTGCTGGGCCTTGTGGTGAGCAGTATAAGGGGGCAGATTGCTGGGCCTTGTGGTGAGCAGTATAAGGGGGCAGATTGCTGGGCCTTGTGGTGAGTAGTATAAGGGGGCAGATTGCTGGACCTTGTGGTGAGTAGTGTAAGGGGGCAGATTGCTGGACCTTTGGTGAGTAGTATAAGGAGGCAGATTGCTGGGCCTTTGGTGAGTAGTATAAGGAGGCAGATTGCTGTGCCTTGTGGTGAGCAGTATAAGAAGGCAGATTGCTGGGCCTTGTGGTGAGTAGTATAAGGGGGCAGATTGCTGGGCCTTGTGGTGAGTAATATAATGGGGCAGATTGCTGGGCCTTTGGTGAGTAGTATAAGGGGGCAGATTGCTGGGTCTTGTGGTGAGTAGTATAAGGGGGCAGATTGCTGGGCCTTTGAGTAGTATAAGGGGGCAGATTGCTGGACCTTTGGTGAGTAGTATAAGAGGGCAGATTGCTGGGCCTTGTGGTGAGTAGTATAAAGGGGTCAGATTGCTGGGCCTTGTGGTGAGTAGTATAAGGGGGCAGATTGCTGGGCCTTGTGGTGAGTAGTATAAGGGGGCAAATTGCTGGGCCTTTGGTGAGTAGTATAAAGAGGCAGATTGCTGGGCCTTGTGGTGAGTAGTATAAGGGGTCAGATTGCTGGGCCTTGTGGGGAGTAGTATAAGGGGGCAGATTGCTGGGCCTTTGGTGAGTAGTATAAGGGGGCAGATTGCTGGGCTTTGTGGTGAGTAGTATAAGGGGGCAGATTGCTGGGCCTTGTGGTGAGTAGTATAAGGGGGCAGATTGCTGGGCCTTTGGTGAGTAGTATAAGGGGGCAGATTGCTGGGCTTTGTGGTGAGTAGTATAAGGGGGCAGATTGCTGGGCCTTTGGTGAGTAGTATAAGGGGGCAGATTGCTGGGCCTTGTGGTGAGTAATATAAGGGGGCAGATTGCTGGACCTTTGGTGAGTAGTATAAGAGGGCAGATTGCTGGACCTTGTGGTGAGTAGTATAAGGGGGCAGATTGCTGGGCCTTGTGGTGAGTAGTATAAGGGGGCAGATTGCTGGGCCTTGTGGTGAGTAGTATAAGGGGGCAGATTGCTGGGCCTTTGGTGAGTAGTATAAGGGGGCAGATTGCTGGACCTTTGGTGAGTAGTATAAGGGGGCAGATTGCTGGGCCTTGTGGTGAGTAGTATAAGGGGGCAGATTGCTGGGCCTTGTGGTGAGCAGTATAAGGGGGCAGATTGCTGGGCCTTGTGGTGAGTAGTATAAGGGGGCAGATTGCTGGGCCTTTGGTGAGTAGTATAAGGGGGCAGATTGCTGGGCCTTGTGGTGAGTAATATAAGGGGGCAGATTGCTGGACCTTTGGTGAGTAGTATAAGGGGTCAGATTGCTGGGCCTTGTGGTGAGTAGTATAAAAAGGGCAGATTGCTGGGCCTTTGGTGAGTAGTATAAGGGGTCAGATTGCTGGGCCTTGTGGTGAGTAGTATAAGGGGGCAAATTGCTGGGCCTTTGGTGAGTAGTATAAAGCGGCAGATTGCTGGGCCTTGTGGTGAGTAGTATAAGGGGGCAGATTGCTGGGCCTTTGGTGAGTAGTATAAGGGGGCAGATTGCTGGGCCTTGTGGTGAGTAATATAAGGGGGCAGATTGCTGGACCTTTGGTGAGTAGTATAAGAGGGCAGATTGCTGGACCTTTGGTGAGTAGTATAAGGGGGCAGATTGCTGGGCCTTGTGGTGAGTAGTATAAGGGGGCAGATTGCTGGGCCTTGTGGTGAGTAGTATAAGGGGGCAGATTGCTGGGCCTTTGGTGAGTAGTATAAGGGGGCAGATTGCTGGACCTTTGGTGAGTAGTATAAGGGGGCAGATTGCTGGGCCTTGTGGTGAGTAGTATAAGGGGGCAGATTGCTGGGCCTTGTGGTGAGCAGTATAAGGGGGCAGATTGCTGGGCCTTGTGGTGAGTAGTATAAGGGGGCAGATTGCTGGGCCTTGTGGTGAGTAGTATAAGGGGGCAGATTGCTGGGCCTTGTGGTGAGTAGTATAAGGGGGCAGATTGCTGGACCTTTGGTGAGTAGTATAAGAGGGCAGATTGCTAGGCCTTGTGGTGAGTAGTATAAAAAGGGCAGATTGCTGGGCCTTTGGTGAGTAGTATAAGGGGTCAGATTGCTGGGCCTTGTGGTGAGTAGTATAAGGGGGCAAATTGCTGGGCCTTTGGTGAGTAGTATAAAGCGGCAGATTGCTGGGCCTTGTGGTGAGTAGTATAAGGGGTCAGATTGCTGGGCCTTGTGGTGAGTAGTATAAGGGGGCAGATTGCTGGGCCTTGTGGTGAATAGTATAAGGGGGCAGATTGCTGGGCCTTTGGTGAGTAGTATAAGGGGGCAGATTGCTGGGCCTTGTGGTGAGTAATATAAGGGGGCAGATTGCTGGACCTTTGGTGAGTAGTATAAGAGGGCAGATTGCTGGACCTTTGGTGAGTAGTATAAGGGGGCAGATTGCTGGGCCTTGTGGTGAGTAGTATAAGGGGGCAGATTGCTGGGCCTTGTGGTGAGTAGTATAAGGGGGCAGATTGCTGGGCCTTGTGGTGAGCAGTATAAGGGGGCAGATTGCTGGGCCTTGTGGTGAGTAGTATAAGGGGGCAGATTGCTGGGCCTTGTGGTGAGTAGTATAAGGGGGCAGATTGCTGGGCCTTGTGGTGAGTAGTATAAGGGGGCAGATTGCTGGGCCTTGTGGTGAGTAGTATAAGGGGGCAGATTGCTGGGCCTTGTGGTGAGTAGTATAAGGGGGCAGATTGCTGGGCCTTGTGGTGAGTAGTATAAGGGGGCAGATTGCTGGACCTTTGGTGAGTAGTATAAGGGGGCAGATTGCTGGGCCTTGTGGTGAGTAATATAAGGGGGCAGATTGCTGGGCCTTGTGGTGAGTAGTATAAGGGGGCAGATTGCTGGGCCTTGTGGTGAGTAGTATAAGGGGGCAGATTGCTGGGCCTTGTGGGGAGTAGTATAAGGGGGCAGATTGCTGGGCCTTGTGGGGAGTAGTATAAGGGGGCAGATTGCTGGGCCTTGTGGTGAGCAGTATAAGGGGGCAGATTGCTGGGCCTTGTGGTGAGTAGTATAAGGGGGCAGATTGCTGGGCCTTGTGGTGAGTAGTATAAGGGGGCAGATTGCTGGGCCTTGTGGTGAGTAGTATAAGGGGGCAGATTGCTGGGTCTTGTGGTGAGTAGTATAAGGGGGCAGATTGCTGGGCCTTTGAGTAGTATAAGGGGGCAGATTGCTGGACCTTTGGTGAGTAGTATAAGGAGGCAGATTGCTGGACCTTGTGGTGAGTAGTATAAGGGGGCAGATTGCTGGACCTTTGGTGAGTAGTATAAGGGGCAGATTGCTGGGCCTTGTGGTGAGTAGTATAAGGGGGCAGATTGCTGGGTCTTGTGGTGAGTAGTATAAGGGGGCAGATTGCTGGGCCTTTGAGTAGTATAAGGGGGCAGATTGCTGGACCTTTGGTGAGTAGTATAAGGAGGCAGATTGCTGGACCTTGTGGTGAGTAGTATAAGGGGGCAGATTGCTGGGCCTTGTGGTGAGCAGTATAAGGGGCAGATTGCTGGGCCTTGTGGTGAGTAGTATCAGGGGGCAGATTGCTGGGCCTTGTGGTGAGCAGTATAAGGGGGCAGATTGCTGGGCCTTTGGTGAGTAGTATAAGAGGCAGATTGCTGGGCTTTTGGTGAGTAGTATAAGGGGGCAGATTGCTGGGCCTTGTGGTGAGTAGTATAAGGGGCAGATTGCTGGGCCTTGTGGTGAGTAATATAAGGAGGCAGATTGCTGGGCTTTGTGGTGAGTAGTATAAGGAGGCAGATTGCTGGGCCTTGTGGTGAGTAGTATAAGGAGGCAGATTGCTGGGCCTTGTGGTGAGTAGTATAAGGGGGCAGATTGCTGGGTCTTGTGGTGAGTAGTATAAGGGGGCAGATTGCTGGGCCTTTGGTGAGTAGTATAAGAGGGCAGATTGCTGGGCCTTTGGTGAGTAGTATAAGGGGGCAGATTGCTGGGCCTTGTGGTGAGTAGTATAAGGGGGCAGATTGCTGGGCCTTGTGGTGAGTAGTATAAGGGGGCAGATTGCTGGACCTTGTGGTGAGTAGTATAAGGGGGCAGATTGCTGGGCCTTTGGGGAGTAGTATAAGGGGGCAGATTGCTGGGCCTTGTGGTGAGTAGTATAAGGGGGCAGATTGCTGGGCCTTGTGGTGAGTAGTATAAGGAGGCAGATTGCTGGACCTTTGGTGAGTAGTATAAGGAGGCAGATTGCTGGGCCTTGTGGTGAGTAGTATAAGGAGGCAGATTGCTGGGCCTTGTGGTGAGTAGTATAAGGGGGCAGATTGCTGGGCCTTGTGGTGAGTAGTATAAGGAGGCAGATTGCTGGACCTTTGGTGAGTAGTATAAGGAGGCAGATTGCTGGGCCTTGTGGTGAGTAGTATAAGGGGTCAGATTGCTGGGCCTTGTGGTGAGTAGTATAAGGGGGCAGATTGCTGGGCCTTGTGGTGAGTAGTATAAGGGGGCAGATTGCTGGACCTTTGGTGAGTAGTATAAGGGGGCAGATTGCTGGACCTTTGGTGAGTAGTATAAGGGGGCAGATTGCTGAGCCTTGTGGTGAGTAGTATAAGGGGGCAGATTGCTGAGCCTTGTGGTGAGTAGTATAAGGGGGTAGATTGCTGGGCCTTGTGGTGAGTAGTATAAGGGGGCAGATTGCTGGGCCTTGTGGTGAGTAGTATAAGGAGGCAGATTGCTGGGCCTTGTGGTGAGTAGTATAAGGAGGCAGATTGCTGGGCCTTTGGTGAGTAGTATAAGGGGGAAGATTGCTGGACCTTTGGTGAGTAGTATAAGGAGGCAGATTGCTGGGCCTTGTGGTGAGTAGTATAAGGGGTCAGATTGCTGGGCCTTGTGGTGAGTAGTATAAGGGGGCAGATTGCTGGGCCTTGTGGTGAGTAGTATAAGGAGGCAGATTGCTGGACCTTTGGTGAGTAGTATAAGGAGGCAGACTGCTGGGCCTTGTGGTGAGTAGTATAAGGAGGCAGATTGTTGGGCCTTGTGGTGAGTAGTATAAGGAGGCAGATTGCTGGGCCTTGTGGTGAGTAGTATAAGGGGGCAGATTGCTGGGCCTTTGGTGAGTAGTATAAGGGGGCAGATTGCTGGGCCTTTGGTGAGTAGTATAAGGAGGCAGATTGCTGGGCCTTGTGGTGAGTAGTATAAGGGGGCAGATTGCTGGGCCTTGTGGTGAGTAGTATAAGGGGGCAGATTGCTGGGCCTTGTGGTGAGTAGTATAAGGGGGCAGATTGCTGGGCCTTGTGGTGAGTAGTATAAGGGGGCAGATTGCTGGGCCTTGTGGTGAGCAGTATAAGGGGGCAGATTGCTGGGCCTTGTGGTGAGTAGTATAAGGGGGCAGATTGCTGGGCCTTGTGGTGAGTAGTATAAGGGGGCAGATTGCTGGGCCTTGTGGTGAGTAGTATAAGGGGGCAGATTGCTGGGCCTTGTGGTGAGTAGTATAAGGGGGCAGATTGCTGGGCCTTGTGGTGAGTAGTATAAGGGGGCAGATTGCTGGACCTTTGGTGAGTAGTATAAGGGGGCAGATTGCTGGGCCTTGTGGTGAGTAATATAAGGGGGCAGATTGCTGGGCCTTGTGGTGAGTAGTATAAGGGGGCAGATTGCTGGGCCTTGTGGTGAGTAGTATAAGGGGGCAGATTGCTGGGCCTTGTGGGGAGTAGTATAAGGGGGCAGATTGCTGGGCCTTGTGGTGAGTAGTATAAGGGGGCAGATTGCTGGGCCTTGTGGTGAGCAGTATAAGGGGGCAGATTGCTGGGCCTTGTGGTGAGTAGTATAAGGGGGCAGATTGCTGGGCCTTGTGGTGAGTAGTATAAGGGGGCAGATTGCTGGGCCTTGTGGTGAGTAGTATAAGGGGGCAGATTGCTGGGTCTTGTGGTGAGTAGTATAAGGGGGCAGATTGCTGGGCCTTTGAGTAGTATAAGGGGGCAGATTGTTGGACCTTTGGTGAGTAGTATAAGGAGGCAGATTGCTGGACCTTGTGGTGAGTAGTATAAGGGGGCAGATTGCTGGACCTTTGGTGAGTAGTATAAGGGGCAGATTGCTGGACCTTGTGGTGAGTAGTATAAGGGGGCAGATTGCTGGGCCTTGTGGTGAGCAGTATAAGGGGCAGATTGCTGGGCCTTGTGGTGAGTAGTATCAGGGGGCAGATTGCTGGGCCTTGTGGTGAGCAGTATAAGGGGGCAGATTGCTGGGCCTTTGGTGAGTAGTATAAGAGGCAGATTGCTGGGCTTTTGGTGAGTAGTATAAGGGGGCAGATTGCTGGGCCTTGTGGTGAGTAGTATAAGGGGCAGATTGCTGGGCCTTGTGGTGAGTAATATAAGGAGGCAGATTGCTGGGCTTTGTGGTGAGTAGTATAAGGAGGCAGATTGCTGGGCCTTGTGGTGAGTAGTATAAGGAGGCAGATTGCTGGGCCTTGTGGTGAGTAGTATAAGGGGGCAGATTGCTGGGTCTTGTGGTGAGTAGTATAAGGGGGCAGATTGCTGGGCCTTTGGTGAGTAGTATAAGAGGGCAGATTGCTGGGCCTTTGGTGAGTAGTATAAGGGGGCAGATTGCTGGGCCTTGTGGTGAGTAGTATAAGGGGGCAGATTGCTGGGCCTTGTGGTGAGTAGTATAAGGGGGCAGATTGCTGGACCTTGTGGTGAGTAGTATAAGGGGGCAGATTGCTGGACCTTTGGTGAGTAGTATAAGGGGGCAAATTGGTGGGCCTTTGGTGAGTAGTATAAGGGGGCAGATTGCTGGGCCTTGTGGTGAGTAGTATAAGGAGGCAGATTGCTGGGCCTTGTGGTGAGTAGTATAAGGGGGCAGATTGCTGGGCCTTGTGGTGAGTAGTATAAGGGGGTAGATTGCTGGGCCTTTGGTGAGTAGTATAAGGAGGCAGATTGCTGGACCTTTGGTGAGTAGTATAAGGGGACAGATTGCTGGACCTTTGGTAGTATAAGAGGGCAGATTGCTGGACCTTTGGTGAGTAGTATAAGGGGGCAGATTGCTGGGCCTTGTGGTGAGTAGTATAAGGGGGCAGATTGCTGGGCCTTGTGGTGAGTAGTATAAGGGGGCAGATTGCTGGGCCTTGTGGTGAGTAGTATAAGGAGGCAGATTGCTGGGCCTTGTGGTGAGTAGTATAAGGGGGCAGATTGCTGGGTCTTGTGGTGAGTAGTATAAGGGGGCAGATTGCTGGGCCTTTGGTGAGTAGTATAAGAGGGCAGATTGCTGGGCCTTTGGTGAGTAGTATAAGGGGGCAGATTGCTGGGCCTTGTGGTGAGTAGTATAAGGGGGCAGATTGCTGGACCTTGTGGTGAGTAGTATAAGGGGGCAGATTGCTGGGCCTTTGGTGAGTAGTATAAGGGGGCAGATTGCTGGGCCTTGTGGTGAGTAGTATAAGGGGGCAGATTGCTGGGCCTTGTGGTGAGTAGTATAAGGAGGCAGATTGCTGGACCTTTGGTGAGTAGTATAAGGAGGCAGATTGCTGGGCCTTGTGGTGAGTAGTATAAGGAGGCAGATTGCTGGGCCTTGTGGTGAGTAGTATAAGGGGGCAGATTGCTGGGCCTTGTGGTGAGTAGTATAAGGAGGCAGATTGCTGGACCTTTGGTGAGTAGTATAAGGAGGCAGATTGCTGGGCCTTGTGGTGAGTAGTATAAGGGGTCAGATTGCTGGGCCTTGTGGTGAGTAGTATAAGGGGGCAGATTGCTGGGCCTTGTGGTGAGTAGTATAAGGGGGCAGATTGCTGGACCTTTGGTGAGTAGTATAAGGGGGCAGATTGCTGGACCTTTGGTGAGTAGTATAAGGGGGCAGATTGCTGAGCCTTGTGGTGAGTAGTATAAGGGGGCAGATTGCTGAGCCTTGTGGTGAGTAGTATAAGGGGGTAGATTGCTGGGCCTTGTGGTGAGTAGTATAAGGGGGCAGATTGCTGGGCCTTGTGGTGAGTAGTATAAGGGGGCAGATTGCTGGGCCTTGTGGTGAGTAGTATAAGGAGGCAGATTGCTGGACCTTTGGTGAGTAGTATAAGGAGGCAGATTGCTGGGCCTTGTGGTGAGTAGTATAAGGAGGCAGATTGCTGGGCCTTGTGGTGAGTAGTATAAGGGGGCAGATTGCTGGGCCTTGTGGTGAGTAGTATAAGGAGGCAGATTGCTGGACCTTTGGTGAGTAGTATAAGGAGGCAGATTGCTGGGCCTTGTGGTGAGTAGTATAAGGGGTCAGATTGCTGGGCCTTGTGGTGAGTAGTATAAGGGGGCAGATTGCTGGGCCTTGTGGTGAGTAGTATAAGGGGGCAGATTGCTGGACCTTTGGTGAGTAGTATAAGGGGGCAGATTGCTGGACCTTTGGTGAGTAGTATAAGGGGGCAGATTGCTGAGCCTTGTGGTGAGTAGTATAAGGGGGCAGATTGCTGAGCCTTGTGGTGAGTAGTATAAGGGGGTAGATTGCTGGGCCTTGTGGTGAGTAGTATAAGGGGGCAGATTGCTGGGCCTTGTGGTGAGTAGTATAAGGAGGCAGATTGCTGGGCCTTGTGGTGAGTAGTATAAGGAGGCAGATTGCTGGGCCTTTGGTGAGTAGTATAAGGGGGAAGATTGCTGGACCTTTGGTGAGTAGTATAAGGAGGCAGATTGCTGGGCCTTGTGGTGAGTAGTATAAGGGGTCAGATTGCTGGGCCTTGTGGTGAGTAGTATAAGGGGGCAGATTGCTGGGCGTTGTGGTGAGTAGTATAAGGAGGCAGATTGCTGGAGCTTTGGTGAGTAGTATAAGGAGGCAGACTGCTGGGCCTTGTGGTGAGTAGTATAAGGAGGCAGATTGCTGGGCCTTGTGGTGAGTAGTATAAGGAGGCAGATTGCTGGGCCTTGTGGTGAGTAGTATAAGGGGGCAGATTGCTGGGCCTTTGGTGAGTAGTATAAGGGGGCAGATTGCTGGGCCTTTGGTGAGTAGTATAAGGAGGCAGATTGCTGGGCCTTGTGGTGAGTAGTATAAGGGGGCAGATTGCTGGGCCTTGTGGTGAGTAGTATAAGGGGGCAGATTGCTGGACCTTTGGTGAGTAGTATAAGGGGGCAGATTGGTGGGCCTTTGGTGAGTAGTATAAGGGGACAGATTGCTGGGCCTTGTGGTGAGTAGTATAAGGGGGCAGATTGCTGGGCCTTGTGGTGAGTAGTATAAGGAGGCAGATTGCTGGGCCTTGTGGTGAGTAGTATAAGGGGGCAGATTGCTGGGCCTTGTGGTGAGTAGTATAAGGGGGTAGATTGCTGGGCCTTTGGTGAGTAGTATAAGGAGGCAGATTGCTGGACCTTTGGTGAGTAGTATAAGGGGACAGATTGCTGGACCTTTGGTAGTATAAGAGGGCAGATTGCTGGGCCTTGTGGTGAGTAGTATAAGGGGGCAGATTGCTGGGCCTTGTGGTGAGTAGTATAAGGGGACAGATTGCTGGGCCTTTGGTGAGTAGTATAAGGAGGCAGATTGCTGGACCTTGTGGTAAGTAGTATAAGGGGGCAGATTGCTGGGCCTTGTGGTGAGTAGTATAAGGGGCAGATTGCTGGGCCTTGTGGTGAGTAGTATAAGGGGGCAGATTGCTGGGCCTTGTGGTGAGTAGTATAAGGAGGCAGATTGCTGGGCCTTGTGGTGAGTAGTATAAGGGGCAGATTGCTGGGCCTTGTGGTGAGTAGTATAAGGAGGCAGATTGCTGGGCCTTTGGTGAGTAGTATAAGGAGGCAGATTGCTGGGCCTTTGGTGAGTAATATAAGGAGGCAGATTGCTGGGCCTTGTGGTGAGTAGTATAAGGGGGCAGATTGCTGGGCCTTGTGGTGAGTAGTATAAGGGGGCAGATTGCTGGGCCTTGTGGTGAGTAGTATAAGGGGCAGATTGCTGGGCCTTGTGGTGAGTAGTATAAGGGGGCAGATTGCTGGGCCTTGTGGTGAGTAGTATAAGGAGGCAGATTGCTGGGCCTTGTGGTGAGTAGTATAAGGGGCAGATTGCTGGGCCTTGTGGTGAGTAGTATAAGGAGGCAGATTGCTGGGCCTTTGGTGAGTAGTATAAGGAGGCAGATTGCTGGGCCTTTGGTGAGTAATATAAGGAGGCAGATTGCTGGGCCTTGTGGTGAGTAGTATAAGGGGGCAGATTGCTGGACCTTGTGGTGAGTAGTATAAGGGGGCAGATTGCTGGGCCTTGTGGTGAGTAGTATAAGGGGGCAGATTGCTGGGCCTTTGGTGAGTAGTATAAGGGGGCAGATTGCTGGGCCTTTGGTGAGTAGTATAAGGGGGCAGATTGGTGGGCCTTTGGTGAGTAGTATAAGGGGCAGATTGCTGGGCCTTGTGGTGAATAGTATAAGGGGCAGATTGCTGGGCCTTGTGGTGAATAGTATAAGGAGGCAGATTGCTGGGCCTTGTGGTGAGTAGTATAAGAGGGCAGATTGCTGGGCCTTGTGGTGAGTAGTATGAGGAGGCAGATTGCTGGGCCTTGTGGTGAGTAGTATCAGGGGGCAGATTGCTGGGCCTTGTGGTGAGCAGTGTAAGGGGGCAGATTGCTGGGCCTTTGGTGAGTAGTATAAGGGGCAGATTGCTGGGCCTTGTGGTGAGTAGTATAAGGAGGCAGATTGCTGGGCCTTTGGTGAGTAGTATAAGGGGGCAGATTGCTGGGCCTTTGGTGAGTAGTATAAGGGGGCAGATTGCTGGGCCTTGTGGTGAGTAGTATAAGGGGGCAGATTGCTGGGCCTTGTGGTGAGTAGTATAAGGAGGCAGATTGCTGGGCCTTTGGTGAGTAGTATAAGGAGGCAGATTGCTGGGCCTTGTGGTGAGTAGTATAAGGAGGCAGATTGCAGGGCCTTGTGGTGAGTAGTATAAGGAGGCAGATTGCTGTGCCTTGTGGTGAGTAGTATAAGAGGGCAGATTGCTGGGCCTTGTGGTGAGTAGTATAAGGGGGCAGATTGCTGGGCCTTGTGGTGAGTAATATAAGAGGGCAGATTGCTGGGCCTTGTGGTGAGTAGTATAAGGGGGCAGATTGCTGAGCCTTGTGGTGAGTAGTATAAGGGGGTAGATTGCTGGGCCTTGTGGTGAGTAGTATAAGGGGGCAGATTGCTGGGCCTTGTGGTGAGTAGTATAAGGAGGCAGATTGCTGGGCCTTGTGGTGAGTAGTATAAGGAGGCAGATTGCTGGGCCTTTGGTGAGTAGTATAAGGGGGAAGATTGCTGGGCCTTTGGTGAGTAGTATAAGGAGGCAGATTGCTGGGCCTTGTGGTGAGTAGTATAAGGGGGCAGATTGCTGGGCCTTTGGTGAGTAGTATAAAGGGGCAGATTGCTGGACCTTGTGGAGAATAGTATAAGGGGCAGATTGCTGGGCCTTGTGGTGAGTAGTATAAGGAGGCAGATTGCTGGGCCTTGTGGTGAGTAGTATCAGGGGGCAGATTGCTGGGCCTTGTGGTGAGTAGTATAAGGAGGCAGATTGCTGGGCCTTTGGTGAGTAGTATAAGGGGCAGATTTCTGGGCCTTGTGGTGAGTAGTATAAGGAGGCAGATTGCTGGGCCTTGTGGTGAGTAGTATCAGGGGCAGATTGCTGGGCCTTGTGGTGAGCAGTATAAGGGGGCAGATTGCTGGGCCTTTGGTGAGTAGTATAAGGGGCAGATTGCTGGGCCTTGTGGTGAGTAGTATAAGGAGGCAGATTGCTGGGCCTTGTGGTGAGTAGTATAAGGGGGCAGATTGCTGGGCCTTGTGGTGAGTAGTATAAGGGGGCAGATTGCTGGGCGTTGTGGTGAGTAGTATAAGGAGGCAGATTGCTGGAGCTTTGGTGAGTAGTATAAGGAGGCAGACTGCTGGGCCTTGTGGTGAGTAGTATAAGGAGGCAGATTGCTGGGCCTTGTGGTGAGTAGTATAAGGAGGCAGATTGCTGGGCCTTGTGGTGAGTAGTATAAGGGGGCAGATTGCTGGGCCTTTGGTGAGTAGTATAAGGGGGCAGATTGCTGGGCCTTTGGTGAGTAGTATAAGGAGGCAGATTGCTGGGCCTTGTGGTGAGTAGTATAAGGGGGCAGATTGCTGGGCCTTGTGGTGAGTAGTATAAGGGGGCAGATTGCTGGACCTTTGGTGAGTAGTATAAGGGGGCAGATTGGTGGGCCTTTGGTGAGTAGTATAAGGGGACAGATTGCTGGGCCTTGTGGTGAGTAGTATAAGGGGGCAGATTGCTGGGCCTTGTGGTGAGTAGTATAAGGAGGCAGATTGCTGGGCCTTGTGGTGAGTAGTATAAGGGGGCAGATTGCTGGGCCTTGTGGTGAGTAGTATAAGGGGGTAGATTGCTGGGCCTTTGGTGAGTAGTATAAGGAGGCAGATTGCTGGACCTTTGGTGAGTAGTATAAGGGGACAGATTGCTGGACCTTTGGTAGTATAAGAGGGCAGATTGCTGGACCTTTGGTGAGTAGTATAAGGGGGCAGATTGCTGGGCCTTGTGGTGAGTAGTATAAGGGGGCAGATTGCTGGGCCTTGTGGTGAGTAGTATAAGGGGGCAGATTGCTGGGCCTTGTGGTGAGTAGTATAAGGGGACAGATTGCTGGGCCTTTGGTGAGTAGTATAAGGAGGCAGATTGCTGGACCTTGTGGTAAGTAGTATAAGGGGGCAGATTGCTGGGCCTTGTGGTGAGTAGTATAAGGGGCAGATTGCTGGGCCTTGTGGTGAGTAGTATAAGGGGGCAGATTGCTGGGCCTTGTGGTGAGTAGTATAAGGAGGCAGATTGCTGGGCCTTGTGGTGAGTAGTATAAGGGGCAGATTGCTGGGCCTTGTGGTGAGTAGTATAAGGAGGCAGATTGCTGGGCCTTTGGTGAGTAGTATAAGGAGGCAGATTGCTGGGCCTTTGGTGAGTAATATAAGGAGGCAGATTGCTGGGCCTTGTGGTGAGTAGTATAAGGGGGCAGATTGCTGGGCCTTGTGGTGAGTAGTATAAGGGGGCAGATTGCTGGGCCTTGTGGTGAGTAGTATAAGGGGCAGATTGCTGGGCCTTGTGGTGAGTAGTATAAGGGGGCAGATTGCTGGGCCTTGTGGTGAGTAGTATAAGGAGGCAGATTGCTGGGCCTTGTGGTGAGTAGTATAAGGGGCAGATTGCTGGGCCTTGTGGTGAGTAGTATAAGGAGGCAGATTGCTGGGCCTTTGGTGAGTAGTATAAGGAGGCAGATTGCTGGGCCTTTGGTGAGTAATATAAGGAGGCAGATTGCTGGGCCTTGTGGTGAGTAGTATAAGGGGGCAGATTGCTGGACCTTGTGGTGAGTAGTATAAGGGGGCAGATTGCTGGGCCTTGTGGTGAGTAGTATAAGGGGGCAGATTGCTGGGCCTTTGGTGAGTAGTATAAGGGGGCAGATTGCTGGGCCTTTGGTGAGTAGTATAAGGGGGCAGATTGGTGGGCCTTTGGTGAGTAGTATAAGGGGCAGATTGCTGGGCCTTGTGGTGAATAGTATAAGGGGCAGATTGCTGGGCCTTGTGGTGAATAGTATAAGGAGGCAGATTGCTGGGCCTTGTGGTGAGTAGTATAAGAGGGCAGATTGCTGGGCCTTGTGGTGAGTAGTATGAGGAGGCAGATTGCTGGGCCTTGTGGTGAGTAGTATCAGGGGGCAGATTGCTGGGCCTTGTGGTGAGCAGTGTAAGGGGGCAGATTGCTGGGCCTTTGGTGAGTAGTATAAGGGGCAGATTGCTGGGCCTTGTGGTGAGTAGTATAAGGAGGCAGATTGCTGGGCCTTTGGTGAGTAGTATAAGGGGGCAGATTGCTGGGCCTTTGGTGAGTAGTATAAGGGGGCAGATTGCTGGGCCTTGTGGTGAGTAGTATAAGGGGGCAGATTGCTGGGCCTTGTGGTGAGTAGTATAAGGGGACAGATTGCTGTGCCTTGTGGTGAGTAGTATAAGAGGGCAGATTGCTGGGCCTTGTGGTGAGTAGTATAAGGGGGCAGATTGCTGGGCCTTGTGGTGAGTAATATAAGAGGGCAGATTGCTGGGCCTTGTGGTGAGTAGTATAAGGGGGCAGATTGCTGAGCCTTGTGGTGAGTAGTATAAGGGGGTAGATTGCTGGGCCTTGTGGTGAGTAGTATAAGGGGGCAGATTGCTGGGCCTTGTGGTGAGTAGTATAAGGAGGCAGATTGCTGGGCCTTGTGGTGAGTAGTATAAGGAGGCAGATTGCTGGGCCTTTGGTGAGTAGTATAAGGGGGAAGATTGCTGGGCCTTTGGTGAGTAGTATAAGGAGGCAGATTGCTGGGCCTTGTGGTGAGTAGTATAAGGGGGCAGATTGCTGGGCCTTTGGTGAGTAGTATAAAGGGGCAGATTGCTGGACCTTGTGGAGAATAGTATAAGGGGCAGATTGCTGGGCCTTGTGGTGAGTAGTATAAGGAGGCAGATTGCTGGGCCTTGTGGTGAGTAGTATCAGGGGGCAGATTGCTGGGCCTTGTGGTGAGTAGTATAAGGAGGCAGATTGCTGGGCCTTTGGTGAGTAGTATAAGGGGCAGATTGCTGGGCCTTGTGGTGAGTAGTATAAGGAGGCAGATTGCTGGGCCTTGTGGTGAGTAGTATCAGGGGGCAGATTGCTGGGCCTTGTGGTGAGCAGTATAAGGGGGCAGATTGCTGGGCCTTTGGTGAGTAGTATAAGGGGCAGATTGCTGGGCCTTGTGGTGAGTAGTATAAGGAGGCAGATTGCTGGGCCTTGTGGTGAGTAGTATAAGGGGGCAGATTGCTGGGCCTTTGGTGAGTAGTATAAGGGGGCAGATTGCTGGGCCTTGTGGTGAATAGTATAAGGGGCAGATTGCTGGGCCTTGTGGTGAGTAGTATAAGGGGGCAGATTGCTGGGCCTTTGGTGAGTAGTATAAGGGGGCAGATTGCTGGGCCTTGTGGTGAGTAGTATAAGGGGGCAGATTGCTGGGCCTCTGGTGAGTAGTATAAGGGGCAGATTGCTGGGCCTTGTGGTGAATAGTATAAGGGGCAGATTGCTGGGCCTTGTGGTGAGTAGTATAAGGAGGCAGATTGCTGGGCCTTGTGGTGAGTAGTATAAGGAGGCAGATTGCTGGGCCTTTGGTGAGTAGTATAAGGGGGCAGATTGCTGGGCCTTGTGGTGAGCAGTATAAGGGGGCAGATTGCTGGGCCTTTGGTGAGTAGTATAAGGGGCAGATTGCTGGGCCTTGTGGTGAGTAGTATAAGGAGGCAGATTGCTGGGCCTTTGGTGAGTAGTATAAGGGGGCAGATTGCTGGGCCTTGTGGTGAGTAGTATAAGGGGCAGATTGCTGGGCCTTGTGGTGAGTAATATAAGGAGGCAGATTGCTGGGCCTTGTGGTGAGTAGTATAAGGGGCAGATTGCTGGGCCTTGTGGTGAGTAGTATAAGGAGGCAGATTGCTGGCCCTTTGGTGAGTAGTATAAGGGGGCAGATTGCTGGGCCTTGTGGTGAGTAGTATAAGGGGGCAGATTGCTGGGCCTTGTGGTGAGTAGTATAAGGAGGCAGATTGCTGGGCCTTGTGGTGAGTAGTATAAGGGGGCAGATTGCTGGGCCTTGTGGTGAGTAGTATAAGGGGGCAGATTGCTGGGCCTTGTGGTGAGTAGTATAAGGGGACAGATTGCTGGGCCTTTGGTGAGTAGTATAAGGGGCAGATTGCTGGGCCTTGTGGTGAATAGTATAAGGGGCAGATTGCTGGGCCTTGTGGTGAATAGTATAAGGAGGCAGATTGCTGGGCCTTGTGGTGAGTAGTATAAGAGGGCAGATTGCTGGGCCTTGTGGTGAGTAGTATGAGGAGGCAGATTGCTGGGCCTTGTGGTGAGTAGTATCAGGGGGCAGATTGCTGGGCCTTGTGGTGAGCAGTATAAGGGGGCAGATTGCTGGGCCTTTGGTGAGTAGTATAAGGGGCAGATTGCTGGGCCTTGTGGTGAGTAGTATAAGGAGGCAGATTGCTGGGCCTTTGGTGAGTAGTATAAGGGGGCAGATTGCTGGGCCTTTGGTGAGTAGTATAAGGGGGCAGATTGCTGGGCCTTGTGGTGAGTAGTATAAGGGGGCAGATTGCTGGGCCTTGTGGTGAGTAGTATAAGGGGGCAGATTGCTGGGCCTTGTGGTGAGTAGTATAAGGGGCAGATTGCTGGGCCTTGTGGTGAGTAGTATAAGGAGGCAGATTGCTGGGCCTTTGGTGAGTAGTATAAGGGGGCAGATTGCTGGGCCTTGTGGTGAGTAGTATAAGGGGGCAGATTGCTGGGCCTTGTGGTGAGTAATATAAGGAGGCAGATTGCTGGACCTTTGGTGAGTAGTATAAGAGAGCAGATTGCTGGGCCTTGTGGTGAGTAGTATAAGGGGGCAGATTGCTGGGCCTTTGGTGAGTAGTATAAGGGGCAGATTGCTGGGCCTTGTGGTGAATAGTATAAGGGGCAGATTGCTGGGCCTTGTGGTGAGTAGTATAAGGGGGCAGATTGCTGGGCCTTTGGTGAGTAGTATAAGGGGGCAGATTGCTGGGCCTTTGGTGAGTAGTATAAGGAGGCAGATTGCTGGGCCTTGTGGTGAGTAGTATAAGGGGGCAGATTGCTGGGCCTTTGGTGAGTAGTATAAGGGGGCATTTTGCTGGGCCTTGTGGTGAGTAGTATAAGGAGGCAGATTGCTGGGCCTTGTGGTGAGTAGTATAAGGGGGCAGATTGCTGGGCCTTTGGTGAGTAGTATAAGGGGGCAGATTGCTGGGCCTTGTGGTGAGTAGTATAAGGGGGCAGATTGCTGGGCCTTTGGTGAGTAGTATAAGGGGCAGATTGCTGGGCCTTGTGGTGAATAGTATAAGGGGCAGATTGCTGGGCCTTGTGGTGAGTAGTATAAGGGGGAAGATTGCTGGGCCTTTGGTGAGTAGTATAAGGAGGCAGATTGCTGGGCCTTTGGTGAGTAGTATAAGGGGGCAGATTGCTGGGCCTTGTGGTGAGCAGTATAAGGGGGCAGATTGCTGGGCCTTTGGTGAGTAGTATAAGGAGGCAGATTGCTGGGCCTTTGGTGAGTAGTATAAGGGGGCAGATTGCTGGGCCTTGTGGTGAGCAGTATAAGGGGGCAGATTGCTGGGCCTTTGGTGAGTAGTATAAGGGGCAGATTGCTGGGCCTTGTGGTGAATAGTATAAGGGGCAGATTGCTGGGCCTTGTGGTGAATAGTATAAGGAGGCAGATTGCTGGGCCTTGTGGTGAGTAGTATAAGAGGGCAGATTGCTGGGCCTTGTGGTGAGTAGTATGAGGAGGCAGATTGCTGGGCCTTGTGGTGAGTAGTATCAGGGGGCAGATTGCTGGGCCTTGTGGTGAGCAGTATAAGGGGGCAGATTGCTGGGCCTTTGGTGAGTAGTATAAGGGGCAGATTGCTGGGCCTTGTGGTGAGTAGTATAAGGAGGCAGATTGCTGGGCCTTTGGTGAGTAGTATAAGGGGGCAGATTGCTGGGCCTTTGGTGAGTAGTATAAGGGGGCAGATTGCTGGGCCTTGTGGTGAGTAGTATAAGGGGGCAGATTGCTGGGCCTTGTGGTGAGTAGTATAAGGGGGCAGATTGCTGGGCCTTGTGGTGAGTAGTATAAGGGGCAGATTGCTGGGCCTTGTGGTGAGTAGTATAAGGAGGCAGATTGCTGGGCCTTTGGTGAGTAGTATAAGGGGGCAGATTGCTGGGCCTTGTGGTGAGTAGTATAAGGGGGCAGATTGCTGGGCCTTGTGGTGAGTAATATAAGGAGGCAGATTGCTGGACCTTTGGTGAGTAGTATAAGAGAGCAGATTGCTGGGCCTTGTGGTGAGTAGTATAAGGGGGCAGATTGCTGGGCCTTTGGTGAGTAGTATAAGGGGCAGATTGCTGGGCCTTGTGGTGAATAGTATAAGGGGCAGATTGCTGGGCCTTGTGGTGAGTAGTATAAGGGGGCAGATTGCTGGGCCTTTGGTGAGTAGTATAAGGGGGCAGATTGCTGGGCCTTTGGTGAGTAGTATAAGGAGGCAGATTGCTGGGCCTTGTGGTGAGTAGTATAAGGGGGCAGATTGCTGGGCCTTTGGTGAGTAGTATAAGGGGGCATTTTGCTGGGCCTTGTGGTGAGTAGTATAAGGAGGCAGATTGCTGGGCCTTGTGGTGAGTAGTATAAGGGGGCAGATTGCTGGGCCTTTGGTGAGTAGTATAAGGGGGCAGATTGCTGGGCCTTGTGGTGAGTAGTATAAGGGGGCAGATTGCTGGGCCTTTGGTGAGTAGTATAAGGGGCAGATTGCTGGGCCTTGTGGTGAATAGTATAAGGGGCAGATTGCTGGGCCTTGTGGTGAGTAGTATAAGGGGGAAGATTGCTGGGCCTTTGGTGAGTAGTATAAGGAGGCAGATTGCTGGGCCTTTGGTGAGTAGTATAAGGGGGCAGATTGCTGGGCCTTGTGGTGAGCAGTATAAGGGGGCAGATTGCTGGGCCTTTGGTGAGTAGTATAAGGAGGCAGATTGCTGGGCCTTTGGTGAGTAGTATAAGGGGGCAGATTGCTGGGCCTTGTGGTGAGCAGTATAAGGGGGCAGATTGCTGGGCCTTTGGTGAGTAGTATAAGGGGCAGATTGCTGGGCCTTGTGGTGAGTAGTATAAGGAGGCAGATTGCTGGGCCTTGTGGTGAGTAGTATAAGGAGGCAGATTGCTGGGCCTTTGGTGAGTAGTATAAGGGGGCAGATTGCTGGGCCTTGTGGTGAGCAGTATAAGGGGGCAGATTGCTGGGCCTTTGGTGAGTAGTATAAGGGGCAGATTGCTGGGCCTTGTGGTGAGTAGTATAAGGGGGCAGATTGCTGGGCCTTGTGGTGAGTAGTATAAGGGGACAGATTGCTGGGCCTTTGGTGAGTAGTATAAGGGGACAGATTGCTGGGCCTTGTGGTGAGTAGTATAAGGGGGCAGATTGCTGGGCCTTGTGGTGAGTAGTATAAGGAGGCAGATTGCTGGGCCTTTGGTGAGTAGTATAAGGGGGCAGATTGCTGGGCCTTGTGGTGAGTAGTATAAGGGGCAGATTGCTGGGCCTTGTGGTGAGTAATATAAGGAGGCAGATTGCTGGGCCTTGTGGTGAGTAATATAAGGGGGCAGATTGCTGGGCCTTGTGGTGAGTAGTATAAGAGGGCAGATTGCTGGGCCTTGTGGTGAGTAGTATAAGGGGGCAGATTGCTGGGCCTTTGGTGAGTAGTATAAGGGGGCAGATTGCTGGGCCTTGTGGTGAGTAGTATAAGGAGGCAGATTGCTGGACCTTGTGGTGAGTAGTATAAGGGGGCAGATTGCTGGGCCTTGTGGTGAGTAGTATAAGGGGGCAGATTGCTGGGCCTTGTGGTGAGTAGTATAAGGGGGCAGATTGCTGGGCCTTGTGGTGAGTAGTATAAGGGGGCAGATTGCTGGGCCTTGTGGTGAGTAGTATAAGGGGGCAGATTGCTGGGCCTTGTGGTGAGTAGTATAAGGGGGCAGATTGCTGGACCTTGTGGTGAGTAGTATAAGGAGGCAGATTGCTGGGCCTTTGGTGAGTAGTATAAGGGGGCAGATTGCTGGGCCTTGTGGTGAGTAGTATAAGGAGGCAGATTGCTGGGCCTTGTGGTGAGTAGTATCAGGGGGCAGATTGCTGGGCCTTGTGGTGAGCAGTATAAGGGGGCAGATTGCTGGGCCTTTGGTGAGTAGTATAAGGGGCAGATTGCTGGGCCTTGTGGTGAGTAGTATAAGGAGGCAGATTGCTGGGCCTTTGGTGAGTAGTATAAGGGGGCAGATTGCTGGGCCTTGTGGTGAGTAGTATAAGGGGCAGATTGCTGGGCCTTGTGGTGAGTAATATAAGGAGGCAGATTGCTGGGCCTTGTGGTGAGTAGTATAAGGGGGCAGATTGCTGGGCCTTGTGGTGAGTAGTATAAGGGGGCAGATTGCTGGGCCTTGTGGTGAGTAGTATAAGGAGGCAGATTGCTGGACCTTTGGTGAGTAGTATAAGGAGGCAGATTGCTGGGCCTTGTGGTGAGTAGTATGAGGCGGCAGATTGCTGGGCCTTGTGGTGAGTAATATAAGGAGGCAGATTGCTGGGCCTTGTGGTGAGTAGTATAAGGGGGCAGATTGCTGGGCCTTGTGGTGAGTAGTATAAGGGGGCAGATTGCTGGGCCTTTGGTGAGTAGTATAAGGGGGCAGATTGCTGGGCCTTGTGGTGAGTAGTATAAGGGGGCAGATTGCTGGGCCTTGTGGTGAGTAGTATAAGGGGGCAGATTGCTGGGCCTTGTGGTGAGTAGTATAAGGGGGCAGATTGCTGGGCCTTGTGGTGAGTAGTATAAGGAGGCAGATTGCTGGGCCTTGTGGTGAGTAGTATAAGGGGGCAGATTGCTGGGCCTTGTGGTGAGTAGTATAAGGGGGCAGATTGCTGGGCCTTGTGGTGAGTAGTATAAGGGGACAGATTGCTGGGCCTTTGGTGAGTAGTATAAGGGGCAGATTGCTGGGCCTTGTGGTGAATAGTATAAGGGGCAGATTGCTGGGCCTTGTGGTGAATAGTATAAGGAGGCAGATTGCTGGGCCTTGTGGTGAGTAGTATAAGAGGGCAGATTGCTGGGCCTTGTGGTGAGTAGTATGAGGAGGCAGATTGCTGGGCCTTGTGGTGAGTAGTATCAGGGGGCAGATTGCTGGGCCTTGTGGTGAGCAGTATAAGGGGGCAGATTGCTGGGCCTTTGGTGAGTAGTATAAGGGGCAGATTGCTGGGCCTTGTGGTGAGTAGTATAAGGAGGCAGATTGCTGGGCCTTTGGTGAGTAGTATAAGGGGGCAGATTGCTGGGCCTTTGGTGAGTAGTATAAGGGGGCAGATTGCTGGGCCTTGTGGTGAGTAGTATAAGGGGGCAGATTGCTGGGCCTTGTGGTGAGTAGTATAAGGGGGCAGATTGCTGGGCCTTGTGGTGAGTAGTATAAGGGGCAGATTGCTGGGCCTTGTGGTGAGTAGTATAAGGGGGCAGATTGCTGGGCCTTGTGGTGAGCAGTATAAGGGGGCAGATTGCTGGGCCTTTGGTGAGTAGTATAAGGGGCAGATTGCTGGGCCTTGTGGTGAGTAGTATAAGGAGGCAGATTGCTGGGCCTTTGGTGAGTAGTATAAGGGGGCAGATTGCTGGGCCTTGTGGTGAGCAGTATAAGGGGGCAGATTGCTGGGCCTTTGGTGAGTAGTATAAGGGGCAGATTGCTGGGCCTTGTGGTGAGTAGTATAAGGGGGCAGATTGCTGGGCCTTGTGGTGAGTAGTATAAGGGGACAGATTGCTGGGCCTTTGGTGAGTAGTATAAGGGGACAGATTGCTGGGCCTTGTGGTGAGTAGTATAAGGGGGCAGATTGCTGGGCCTTGTGGTGAGTAGTATAAGGAGGCAGATTGCTGGGCCTTTGGTGAGTAGTATAAGGGGGCAGATTGCTGGGCCTTGTGGTGAGTAGTATAAGGGGCAGATTGCTGGGCCTTGTGGTGAGTAATATAAGGAGGCAGATTGCTGGGCCTTGTGGTGAGTAATATAAGGGGGCAGATTGCTGGGCCTTGTGGTGAGTAGTATAAGAGGGCAGATTGCTGGGCCTTGTGGTGAGTAGTATAAGGGGGCAGATTGCTGGGCCTTTGGTGAGTAGTATAAGGGGGCAGATTGCTGGGCCTTGTGGTGAGTAGTATAAGGAGGCAGATTGCTGGACCTTGTGGTGAGTAGTATAAGGGGGCAGATTGCTGGGCCTTGTGGTGAGTAGTATAAGGGGGCAGATTGCTGGGCCTTGTGGTGAGTAGTATAAGGGGGCAGATTGCTGGGCCTTGTGGTGAGTAGTATAAGGGGGCAGATTGCTGGGCCTTTGGTGAGTAGTATAAGGGGGCAGATTGCTGGGCCTTGTGGTGAGTAGTATAAGGGGGCAGATTGCTGGACCTTGTGGTGAGTAGTATAAGGAGGCAGATTGCTGGGCCTTTGGTGAGTAGTATAAGGGGGCAGATTGCTGGGCCTTGTGGTGAGTAGTATAAGGAGGCAGATTGCTGGGCCTTGTGGTGAGTAGTATCAGGGGGCAGATTGCTGGGCCTTGTGGTGAGCAGTATAAGGGGGCAGATTGCTGGGCCTTTGGTGAGTAGTATAAGGGGCAGATTGCTGGGCCTTGTGGTGAGTAGTATAAGGAGGCAGATTGCTGGGCCTTTGGTGAGTAGTATAAGGGGGCAGATTGCTGGGCCTTGTGGTGAGTAGTATAAGGGGCAGATTGCTGGGCCTTGTGGTGAGTAATATAAGGAGGCAGATTGCTGGGCCTTGTGGTGAGTAGTATAAGGGGGCAGATTGCTGGGCCTTGTGGTGAGTAGTATAAGGGGGCAGATTGCTGGGCCTTGTGGTGAGTAGTATAAGGAGGCAGATTGCTGGACCTTTGGTGAGTAGTATAAGGAGGCAGATTGCTGGGCCTTGTGGTGAGTAGTATGAGGCGGCAGATTGCTGGGCCTTGTGGTGAGTAATATAAGGAGGCAGATTGCTGGGCCTTGTGGTGAGTAGTATAAGGGGGCAGATTGCTGGGCCTTGTGGTGAGTAGTATAAGGGGGCAGATTGCTGGGCCTTGTGGTGAGTAGTATAAGGGGGCAGATTGCTGGGCCTTTGGTGAGTAGTATAAGGGGGCAGATTGCTGGGCCTTGTGGTGAGTAGTATAAGGGGGCAGATTGCTGGGCCTTGTGGTGAGTAGTATAAGGGGGCAGATTGCTGGGCCTTGTGGTGAGTAGTATAAGGGGGCAGATTGCTGGGCCTTGTGGTGAGTAGTATAAGGAGGCAGATTGCTGGACCTTTGGTGAGTAGTATAAGGAGGCAGATTGCTGGGCCTTGTGGTGAGTAGTATGAGGCGGCAGATTGCTGGGCCTTGTGGTGAGTAATATAAGGAGGCAGATTGCTGGGCCTTGTGGTGAGTAATATAAGGAGGCAGATTGCTGGGCCTTGTGGTGAGTAGTATAAGGGGGCAGATTGCTGGACCTTGTGGTGAGTAGTATAAGGGGGCAGATTGCTGAGCCTTGTGGTGAGTAGTATAAGGAGGCAGATTGCTGGGCCTTGTGGTGAGTAGTATAAGGAGGCAGATTGCTGGACCTTTGGTGAGTAGTATAAGGGGGCAGATTGCTGGGCCTTGTGGTGAGTAGTATAAGGGGGCAGATTGCTGGGCCTTGTGGTGAGTAGTATAAGGGGGCAGATTGCTGAACCTTGTGGTGAGTAGTATAAGGGGGCAGATTGCTGGGCCTTGTGGTGAGTAGTATAAGGGGGCAGATTGCTGGGCCTTTGGTGAGTAGTATAAGGGGGCAGATTGCTGGGCCTTGTGGTGAGTAGTATAAGGGGGCAGATTGCTGGGCCTTGTGGTGAGTAGTATAAGGAGGCAGATTGCTGGGCCTTGTGGTGAGCAGTATAAGGGGTCAGATTGCTGGGCCTTGTGGTGAGTAGTATAAGGGGGCAGATTGCTGGACCTTGTGGTGAGTAATAAAAGGGAGCAGATTGCTGGGCCTTGTGGTGAGTAGTATAAGGGGGCAGATTGCTGGGCCTTTGGTGAGTAGTATAAGGGGGCAGATTGCTGGGCCTTTGGTGAGTAGTATAAGGAGGCAGATTGCTGGGCCTTTGGTGAGTAGTATAAGGGGGCAGATTGCTGGGCCTTGTGGTGAGTAGTATAAGGAGGCAGATTGCTGGGCCTTGTGGTGAGCAGTATAAGGGGGCAGATTGCTGGGCCTTGTGGTGAGTAGTATAAGGGGGCAGATTGCTGGACCTTGTGGTGAGTAGTATAAGGGGGCAGATTGCTGGGCCTTTGGTGAGTAGTATAAGGGGGCAGATTGCTGGGCCTTGTGGTGAGTAGTATAAGGGGGCAGATTGCTGGGCCTTTGGTGAGTAGTATAAGGGGGCAGATTGCTGGGCCTTGTGGTGAGCAGTATAAGGGGGCAGATTGCTGGGCCTTGTGGTGAGTAGTATAAGGGGGCAGATTGCTGGACCTTGTGGTGAGTAGTATAAGGGGGCAGATTGCTGGGCCTTTGGTGAGTAGTATAAGGGGGCAGATTGCTGGGCCTTGTGGTGAGTAGTATAAGGGGGCAGATTGCTGGGCCTTGTAGTACGTTGTAGAAGATTGAACACCAGACAATGAGATTATGCATATTTTATATCATACACCGTTTCTTGTTTTGCAGAACACAGCACCCCATTGACTTCCCATCATGGTGTGAAGCTCGTTATGACCCAGAGACATGTCAGATATCCGTGGTGCAGAAAGAACACCCTACGCTGCCATGTGTGCACAGTGCGGACTATGAGTGGGGGTCGGCAGGTACCCCAGAACCGTCCACACAGAGCGTCTATCCCACTCATCTGGGCAGCTAGAGGACCCCCACTCCCAATCACCATGCAATATGGACGCCCTCATGGACAAAGACACTCTGACCGCATATCTCTTCATTCTCCAAAAACCACTTCATGTGTCCAGAGTGAGTGACGGCTGCACATCAGACAGCATCGGGAAGAAGTCCTAAGCAATCGGCTGCATATTGTGCAGCGGTGGCCACACCTTGTAGTAATGCTGAAGCTGAGCGCGGTGATGGCCCCGGCTGCTTCTAAATAAAGTCTTCCCATTCTACCAAAGCCGTGTGTTGTGTGATGGCAGTGAGGAGCGGTAGAAAGGGACGGTATATGTGCCCACATTGGGGAAATGCTCCACCTCCTGCAGGGTGAGGCAGAGCGGCGACCCCACCTCCTGCAGGGCGAGGCAGAGGGGCAACCCCACCACCTGCAGGATGAGGCAGAGGGGCGACCCCATCTCCTGCAGGGCGAGGCAGAGGAATAGGCCCACCTCATGCAGGGCGAGACAGAGGGGTGACCCCACATCCTACGCTACAAGACAGAGCGGCGACCCCACCTCCTGCCGGGCAATGCGGAGGAGCAGTGCCACTTTCTGCATAGGCAACGCGGACGATCGTCCCCACCTCCTGCAATGCGAGGCAGAGGAGCGGCCCCACCTCCTGCATGGGCAAGGCGGACAATCGGCCCCACCTCCTGCAATGCGAGGCAGAGGAGTGGTCTCACCTCCTGCAATGTGAGGCAGAGGAGTGGTCTCACCTCCTGCAATGTGAGGCAGAGGAGTGGTCTCACCTCCTGCAATGTGAGGCAGAGGAGTGGTCTCACCTCCTGCAATGTGAGGCAGAGGAGTGGTCTCACCTCCTGCAATGTGAGGCAGAGGAGTGGTCTCACCTCCTGCAATGTGAGGCAGAGGAGCGGTCCCACCTCCTGCAATGCGAGGCAGAGGAGTGGCCCCCAGTTCTGCATTGCGAGGCAGAGGAGCAGCCCCACCTCATGCAATGCGAGGCAGAGGAGTGGCCCCACCTTCTGCAATGTGAGGCAGAGGAGTGGTCTCACCTCCTGCAATGCGAGGCAGAGGAGCGGTCCCACCTTCTGCAATGTGAGGCAGAGGAGTGGTCTCACCTCCTGCAATGCGAGGCAGAGGAGCGGTCTCACCTTCTGCAATGTGAGGCAGAGGAGTGGTCTCACCTCCTGCAATGCGAGGCAGAGGAGCGGTCCCACCTTCTGCAATGTGAGGCAGAGGAGTGGTCTCACCTCCTGCAATGTGAGGCAGAGGAGTGGTCTCACCTCCTGCAATGTGAGGCAGAGGAGCGGTCCCACCTCCTGCAATGCGAGGCAGAGGAGTGGCCCCCAGTTCTGCAATGCGAGGCAGAGGAGCGGCCCCACCTCATGCAATGCGAGGCAGAGGAGTGGCCCCACCTTCTGCAATGTGAGGCAGAGGAGTGGTCTCACCTCCTGCAATGCGAGGCAGAGGAGCGGTCCCACCTTCTGCAATGTGAGGCAGAGGAGTGGCCCCACCTCCTGCAATGTGAGGCAGAGGAGTGGTCTCACCTCCTGCAATGCGAGGCAGAGGAGCGGCCCCACCTTCTGCAATGCGAGTCAGAGGAGCGGCCCCACCTCCTGCAATGCGAGGCGGAGAAGCGGCCCCACCTTCTGCAATGCGAGGCAGAGGAGTGGCCCCACCTCCTGCAATGTGAGGCAGAGGAGTGGTCTCACCTCCTGCAATGCGAGTCAGAGGAGCGGCCCCACCTCCTGCAATGCGAGGCAGAGGAGCAGCCCCACCTCATGCAATGCGAGGCAGAGGAGTGGCCCCACCTTCTGCAATGTGAGGCAGAGGAGTGGTCTCACCTCCTGCAATGCGAGGCAGAGGAGCGGTCCCACCTTCTGCAATGCGAGGCAGAGGAGTGGCCCCACCTCCTGCAATGTGAGGCAGAGGAGTGGTCTCACCTCCTGCAATGCGAGTCAGAGGAGCGGCCCCACCTCCTGCAATGCGAGGCGGAGGAGCGGCCCCACCTCCTGCATGGGCAAGGCGGACAATCGGCCCCACCTCCTGCAATGCGAGGCAGAGGAGTGGTCTCACCTCCTGCAATGCGAGGCAGAGGAGTGGCCCCCAGTTCTGCAATGCGAGGCAGAGGAGTGGCCCCACCTTCTGCAATGCGAGGCAGAGGAGTGGTCTCACCTCCTGCAATGCGAGGCAGAGGAGTGGCCCCCAGTTCTGCAATGCGAGGCAGAGGAGCGGCCCCACCTTCTGCAATGCGAGGCAAAGGAGTGGTCTCACCTCCTGCAATGCGAGGCAGAGAAGTGGTCTTACCTCCTGTAATGTGAGGCAGAGGAGCGGCCCCACCTCCTGCAATGCGAGGCAGAGGAGCGGCCCCACCTCCTGCAATGCGAGGCAGAGGAGCGGCCCCACCTTCTGCAATGCGAGGCAGAGGAGTGGCCCCACCTCCTGCAATGCGAGGCAGAGAAGTGGTCTCACCTCCTGTAATGTGAGGCAAAGGAGCGGCCCCACCTCCTACAATGCGAGGCAGAGGAGTGATTCCACCTCCTGCAATGCGAGGCAGAGGAGCGGCCCCACCTCCTGCAATGCGAGGCAGAGGAGAGGTCCCACCTCTTGCAATGCGAGGCAGAGGAGTGGCCCTAACTTCTGCAATGCGAGGCAGAGGAGTGGCCCCACCTTCTGCAATGCGAGGCAGAGGAGTGATCTCAGCTCCTGTAATGCGAGGCAGAGGAGTGATCTCACCTCCTGTAATGCGAGGCAGAGGAGTGGCCCCATCTTCTGCAATGGAAGGCAGAGGAGCGGTCTCACCTCCTGCAATGCGCGGCAAAGGAGCGGCCCCACCTTCTGCAATGCGAGGCAGAGGAGTGGCCCTACCTTCTGCAATGCAAGGTAGAGGAGTGGCCCCACCTTCTGCAATGCGTGGCAGAGGAGTGGTCTCACCTCTTGCAATGCGTGGCAGAGGAGTGGCCCCACCTCCTGCAATGCGTGGCAGAGGAGTGGTCTCACCTCTTGCAATGCGAGGCAGAGGAGCGGCGCCACCTCCTGCAATGCGAGGCAGAGGAGTGGTCTCACCTCATACAATGCGTGGCAGAGGAGTGGCCCCACCTCCTGCAATGCGTAACAGAGGAGCGGCCCCACCTCCTGCAATGCGAGGCAGAGGAGCGGCCCCACCTCCTGCAATGCGAGGCAGAGGAGCGGCCCCACCTCCTGCAATGCGAGGCAGAGGAGTGGCCCCACCTCCTGCAATGCGTGGCAGAGGAGTGGCCCCACCTCCTGCAATGCGAGACAGAGGAGCGGTCTCACCTCCTGCAATGCGTAACAGAGGAGCGGCCCCACCTCCTGCAATGCGAGGCAGAGGAGTGGTCTCACCTCCTCCAATGCGAGGCAGAGGAGTGGTCTCACCTCCTGCAAACCGAGGCAAAGGAGTGGTCTCACCTCCTGCAATGCGAGGCAGAGGAGTGGTCTCACCTCCTGCAATGCGAGGCAGAGGAGTGGTCTCACTTCCTGCAATGCGAGGCAGAGGAGTGGTCTCACCTCCTGCAATGCGAGGCAGAGGAGTGGTCTCACCTCCTGCAATGCGAGGCAGAGGAGTGGTCTCACCTCCTGCAATGCGAGGCAGAGGAGTGGTCTCACCTCCTGCAATGCGAGGCAGAGGAGTGGTCTCACCTCCTGCAAACTGAGGCAAAGGAGTGGTCTCACCTCCTGCAATGCGAGGCAGAGGAGTGGTCTCACCTCCTGCAATGCGAGGCAGAGGAGTGGTCTCACTTCCTGCAATGCGAGGCAGAGGAGTGGTCTCACCTCCTGCAATGCGAGGCAGAGGAGTGGTCTCACCTCCTGCAATGCGAGGCAGAGGAGTGGTCTCACCTCCTGCAATGCGAGGCAGAGGAGTGGTCTCACCTCCTGCAAACCGAGGCAAAGGAGTGGTCTCACCTCCTGCAATGCGAGGCAGAGGAGCGGTCTCACCTCCTGCAATGCGAGGCAGAGGAGTGGTCTCACCTCCTGAAATGCGAGGCAGAGGAGTGGTCTCACCTCCTGCAATGTGAGGCAGAGGAGCGGTCTCACCTCCTGCAATGTGAGGCAGAGGAGTGGTCTCACCTCCTGCAATGTGAGGCAGAGGAGCGGTCTCACCTCCTGCAATGCGAGGCAGAGGAGCGGTCTCACCTCCTGCAATGCGAGGCAGAGGAGAGGTCTCACCTCCTGCAATGCGAGGCAGAGGAGTGGCCCCACCTCCTGCATAGAAAAGGTGGAGGAGCGGCGCGACCTCCTGCAATGCAAAGCCGAGGGGCACATCCAATATGCACTGAATATGTAACCACAAGTCATGATGAGATCCAAAAAGTTCGACCCCCATGTTAGATACAGATGGAGTGTGAGGAGGATACGGGGGACACATATGAGGCCAGTAGCGGATTGGTGGGTAATACTCTAATGGGCAGGTCCCAGCTGAACGTGTCCACATCAATGTGTTCTGCCCCCGTCCACGTGATGATCTCCGCTTGGTTTTCCGGCACAGTGGGGGCTTCCACGGGCTCACGGGCCGTCACAAACTCAAAGTGAAGGCGCCACTTGAGGGAAACTGCAGAGAGGAGAACAGGGGCAATGATTCAGGCATTGTAATAACATACGGTGATTCCCCCACCCCAACTTTCGATCAAATCACAGAGGAAAAACCAGAGGCCAGTATATATCACAAACGGCCTCCAGCAAAGGCCAGTATATACAGTATATCACAAACAACCTCCAGCAAAGACCAGTATATATCACATACGACCTCCAGCAGTGACCTGTATATCCCCTTACAGCGATTTTCCGTTTTTCCAAATTTTTTTTTTTTGCTCCCCTTCTTCCAAGAGTCGTAACTTTTATATTTTTCCGGCAATCTTGCCATGAGAGCTTATTTTTTGCAGGACGAGTTGTACTTTTGAATGAATCTATTACACCGTGTGCAGAATTATTAGGCAAGTTGTATTTTAGAGGATTTTTTTTATTATTGATCAACAACTATGTTCTCAATCAGCCAAAAGACTCATAAATATCAAAGCTTAATATTTTTGGCAGTTGGAGGGGTTTTTTAGATATGGCTATCTTAGGAGGATCTGTTTGTGCAGGTGACTATTACTGTGCAGAATTATTAGGCAACTTAATAAAAACCAAATCTATTCCCATCTCACTTGTTTATTGTCACCAGGTAAACAATATAATGTAGATCTCACATTTTATGAGGGACCACAGGTTCTCTATGGGGTTCAGATCAGGTGAACAAGGGGGCCATGTCATTATTTTTTCATCTTTTAGACCTTTACTGGCCAGCCACGCTGTGGAGTAGTTGGATGCATGTGATGGAGCATTGTCCTGCATGAAAATCATGTTTTTCTTGAACGATAGCGACTTCTTCCTGTACCACTGCTTGAAGAAGTTGTCTTCCAGAAACTGGCAGTAGGTCTGGGAGTTGAGCTTCACTCCATCCTCAACCCGAAAAGGTCCCACAAGTTGATCTTTGATGATCCCAGCCCATACCAGTCCCCACCTCCACCTTGCTGGCGTCTGAGTCGGAGTGGAGGTCTCTGCTCTTTACTGATCCAGCCTCTGGCCCATCCATCTGCACCATCAAGAGTCACTCTCATTTCATCAGTCCATAAAACCTGTGAAGAATCAGTCTTCAGATATTTCTTGGCCCAGTCTTGAGGTTTTATCTTCTGTTTCTTGGTCAGAGGTGGTGGTTTTTCAGACTTCCTTACCTTGGCCATGTCCCTGAGTATGGCACACCTTCTGCTTTTTAATACTCCAGTAACGTTGCAGCTCTGAAATATGGCCAAACTGGTGGCAAATGGCATCTTGGCAGCTTCACGCTTGATTTTCCTCAATTCATGGGCAGTTATTTTGCGCCTTTTTTGCCCAGCACGCTTCTTGCGACCCTGTTGGCTATTTGCCATGAAACGCTTGATTGTTCGGCGATCACACTTCAAAAGTTTAGCCAGTTAAAGACTGCTGCGTCCCTCTGCAAGACATCTCACAATATGGACTTTTCGGAGCCCGTCAAATCTCTCTTCTGACCCATTTTGCCAAAGGAAAGGAAGTTGCCTAATAATTAAGCCCCCCTTGTACAGGGTGTTGATGTAATTACACCGCACCCCTCCTCATTACAGAGGTGCACATCACCTGATTTACTTAATTGGTAGTTGGCTCTCAGCCTATACAGCTTGGAGTAGGACAACATGTATAAAAGTATCATGTGATCACAATACTCATTTGCCTAATAATTCTGCACACGGTGTAGTTTTACCATATAGTGTCCTGAAAAACGGGAAAGAAATTACAAGTGCGGAAAAACTGCAAAAAAAAAAATTGCTATTGTATGATTGTTTTTGGGATATTCTATTCACTGTGTTCACTATATGGTAATGCTGATGTCAGTGTGATGCCTCAGGTCGGTGCGAGTTCATAGACACAAAACATGTATAGGTTTACTGTTATCTAAGGGGTCAAAAAAAATTCAGAAGTTTGTCCAAAAAAAGTGGCGCACTTTTTGCACCATTTTCAGAAACCCGCAGCGTTGTCATGTTCAGGATCAATGGCTCAGTGATGGCTTAGTTTTTGCATCTCGAGCTGATGTTTTTCATTGTAACATTTTTGCACAGACATGTTTTGATCGCCTGTTATTGCATTTAGCAAAAAAATTGCTGCTGCCTAAAATCGCTTTGGAATTTTTTTGCCGCTACGCGGTTTACTGATCATATTGCTTGATTTTATATTTTGATAGATCAGGCATTTCTGAATGTGGAGACACCAATTGCAATTGCAAAGCCGCTATGCGATGTGATCGCTCCCCAGAGCCGCTGTGACATGTGATCGCTGCCATGTGATCGCTCCCTAGAGCCGCTGTGCCATGTGATCGCTGCCATGTGATCGCTCCCTAGAGCCGCTGTGCCATGTGATCGCTGCCATGTGATCGCTCCCTAGAGCCGCTGTGCCATGTGATCGCTGCCATGTGATCGCTCCCTAGAGCCGCTGTGCCATGTGATCGCTCCCTAGAGCCGCTGTGCCATGTGATCGTTGCCATGTGATCGCTCCCTAGAGCCGCTGTGCCATGTGATCGCTGCCATGTGATCGCTCCCTAGAGCCGCTGTGCCATGTGATCGCCCCCCAGAGCCGCTGTGCCATGTGATCGCTCCCCAGAGCCGCTGTGCCATGTGATCGCCCCCCAGAGCCGCTGTGCCATGTGATCGCCCCCCAGAGCCGCTGTGCCATGTGATCGCTCCCCAGAGCCGCTGTGCCATGTGATCGCTCCCCAGAGCCGCTGTGCGATGTGATCGCTCCCCAGAGCCGCTGTGCGATGTGATCGCCCCCCAGTGCCGCTGTGCCATGTGATCGTCTCCCAGAGCCACTGTGCCATGTGATCGTCCCCCAAAGCCGCTGTGTTATGTGATCGCTCCCCAGAGCCGCTGTGCCATGTGATCGCTGCCATGTGATCGCCCCCCAGAGCCGCTGTGCCATGTGATCGCCCCCAAGAGCCGCTGTGCGATGTGATCGCTCCCCAGAGCCGCTGTGCAATGTGATCGCTCCCCAGAGCCGCTGTGCAATGTGATCGCTCCCCAGAGCCGCTGTGCCATGTGATCGCTCCCCAGAGCCGCTGTGCCATGTGATCGCTCCCCAGAGCCGCTGTGCCATGTGACCGCCCCCCAGAGCCGCTGTGCCATGTGATCGCTCCCCAGAGCCGCTGTGCCATGTGATCGCTCCCTAGAGCCGCTGTGCAATGTGATCGCTCCCCAGAGCCGCTGTGCAATGTGATCGCTCCCCAGAGCCGCTGTGCAATGTGATCGCTCCCCAGAGCCGCTGTGCCATGTGATCGCTCCCCAGACCCGCTGTGCCATGTGATCGCTCTCCAGAGCCGCTGTGCCATGTGATCGCTCCCCAGAGCCGCTGTGCCATGTGATCGCTCCCCAGAGCCGCTGTGCCATGTGATCGCTCCCCAGAGCCGCTGTGCCATGTGATCGCACCCCAGAGCCGCTGTGCCATGTGATCGCTCCCCAGAGCTGCTGTGCGATGTGAACTTCCCCCAGAGCCGCTGTGCGATGTGATCGCCCCCCAGAGCCGCTGTGCCATGTGATCGCTGCCATGTGATCGCCCCCCAGAGCCGCTGTGCCATGTGATCACCCCCCAGAGCCGCTGTGCGATGTGATCGCTCCCCAGAGCCGCTGTGCGATGTGATCGCTCCCCAGAGCCGCTGTGCGATGTGATCGCTCCCCAGAGCCGCTGTGCGATGTGATCTTCCCCCAGAGCCGCTGTGCCATGTGATCTTCCCCCAGAGCCGCTGTGCCATGTGATCTTCCCCCAGAGCCGCTGTGCCATGTGATCTCCCCCCAGAGCCGCTGTGCCATGTGATCTCCCCCCAGAGCCGCTGTGCCATGTGATCTACCCCAAGAGCCGCTGTGCCATGTGATCTACCCCAAGAGTCGCTGTGCGATGTGATCGCTCCCCAGAGCCGCTGTGCCATGTGATCGCTCCCCAGAGCCGCTGTGCGATGTGATCGCTCCCCAGGGCCGCTGTGCGATGTGATCTTCCCCCAGAGCCGCTGTGCGATGTGATCTCCCCCCAGAGCCGCTGTGCCATGTGATCACCCCCCAGAGCCGCTGTGCCATGTGATCACCCCCCAGAGCCGCTGTGCCATGTGATCGCTCCCCAGAGCCGCTGTGCGATGTGATCGCTCCCCAGAGCCGCTGTGCGATGTGATCGCTCCCCAGAGCCGCTGTGCGATGTGATGTTCCCCCAGAGCCACTGTACCATGTGATCTTCCCCCAGAGCCACTGTACCATGTGATCTCCCCCCAGAGCCGCTGTGCGATGTGATCGCTCCCCAGAGCCGCTGTGCGATGTGATCACCCCCCAGAGCCGCTGTGCCATGTGATCACCCCCCAGAGCCGCTGTGCAATGTGATCGCTCCCCAGAGCCGCTGTGCAATGTGATCGCTCCCCAGAGCCGCTGTGCAATGTGATCGCTCCCCAGAGCCGCTGTGCCATGTGACCGCCCCCCAGAGCCGCTGTGCCATGTGATCGCTCCCCAGAGCCGCTGTGCAATGTGATCGCTCCCCAGAGCCGCTGTGCCATGTGATCGCTCCCCAGAGCCGCTGTGCCATGTGATCGCTCCCCAGAGCCGCTGTGCAATGTGATCGCTCCCCAGAGCCGCTGTGCAATGTGATCGCTCCCCAGAGCCGCTGTGCCATGTGATCGCTCCCCAGAGCCGCTGTGCCATGTGATCGCTCCCCAGAGCCGCTGTGCCATGTGATCGCTCCCCAGAGCCGCTGTGCCATGTGATCGCTCCCCAGAGCCGCTGTGCCATGTGATCGCTCCCCAGAGCCGCTGTGCCATGTGATCGCTCCCCAGAGCTGCTGTGCGATGTGAACTTCCCCCAGAGCCGCTGTGCGATGTGATCGCCCCCCAGAGCCGCTGTGCCATGTGATCGCTGCCATGTGATCGCCCCCCAGAGCCGCTGTGCCATGTGATCACCCCCCAGAGCCGCTGTGCGATGTGATCGCTCCCCAGAGCCGCTGTGCGATGTGATCGCTCCCCAGAGCCGCTGTGCGATGTGATCGCTCCCCAGAGCCGCTGTGCGATGTGATCGCTCCCCAGAGCCGCTGTGCGATGTGATCGCTCCCCAGAGCCGCTGTGCGATGTGATCGCTCCCCAGAGCCGCTGTGCGATGTGATCTTCCCCCAGAGCCGCTGTGCCATGTGATCTTCCCCCAGAGCCGCTGTGCCATGTGATCTCCCCCGAGAGCCGCTGTGCGATGTGATCGCTCACCAGAGCCGCTGTGCCATGTGATCGCTCCCCAGAGCCGCTGTGCGATGTGATCTTCCCCCAGAGCCGCTGTGCGATGTGATCTCCCCCCAGAGCCGCTGTACGATGTGATCGCTCCCCAGAGCCGCTGTGCCATGTGATCACCCCCCAGAGCCGCTGTGCCATGTGATCGCTCCCCAGAGCCGCTGTGCGATGTGATCGCTCCGCAGAGCCGCTGTGCAATGTGGTCGCTCCCCAGAGCCGCTGTGCGATGTGATGTTCCCCCAGAGCCACTGTACCATGTGATCTTCCCCCAGAGCCACTGTACCATGTGATCTTCCCCCAGAGCCGCTGTGCCATGTGATCTTCCCCCAGAGCCGCTGTGCCATGTGATCGCCCCCCAGAGCCGCTGTGCCATGTGATCGCCCCCCAGAGCCGCTGTGCCATGTGATCTCCCCCCAGAGCCGCTGTGCGATGTGATCTCCCCCCAGAGCCGCTGTGTTATGTGATCGCTCCCCAGAGCCGCTATGCCATGTGATCGCTGCCATGTGATCGCCCCCCAGAACCGCTGTGCCATGTGATCGCCCCCAAGAGCCGCTGTGCCATGTGATCGCTCCCCAGAGCCGCTGTGCCATGTGATCGCTCCCCAGAGCCGCTGTGCGATGTGATCGCTCCCCAGAGCCGCTGTGCGATGTGATCGCTCCCCAGAGCCGCTGTGCGATGTGATCGCTCCCCAGAGCCGCTGTGCGATGTGATCTTCCCCCAGAGCCGCTGTGCCATGTGATCTTCCCCCAGAGCCGCTGTGCCATGTGATCTCCCCCGAGAGCCGCTGTGCGATGTGATCGCTCACCAGAGCCGCTGTGCCATGTGATCGCTCCCCAGAGCCGCTGTGCGATGTGATCTTCCCCCAGAGCCGCTGTGCGATGTGATCTCCCCCCAGAGCCGCTGTACGATGTGATCGCTCCCCAGAGCCGCTGTGCCATGTGATCACCCCCCAGAGCCGCTGTGCCATGTGATCGCTCCCCAGAGCCGCTGTGCGATGTGATCGCTCCGCAGAGCCGCTGTGCAATGTGGTCGCTCCCCAGAGCCGCTGTGCGATGTGATGTTCCCCCAGAGCCACTGTACCATGTGATCTTCCCCCAGAGCCACTGTACCATGTGATCTTCCCCCAGAGCCGCTGTGCCATGTGATCTTCCCCCAGAGCCGCTGTGCCATGTGATCGCCCCCCAGAGCCGCTGTGCCATGTGATCGCCCCCCAGAGCCGCTGTGCCATGTGATCTCCCCCCAGAGCCGCTGTGCGATGTGATCTCCCCCCAGAGCCGCTGTGTTATGTGATCGCTCCCCAGAGCCGCTATGCCATGTGATCGCTGCCATGTGATCGCCCCCCAGAACCGCTGTGCCATGTGATCGCCCCCAAGAGCCGCTGTGCCATGTGATCGCTCCCCAGAGCCGCTGTGCCATGTGATCGCTCCCCAGAGCCGCTGTGCCATGTGATCGCTCCCCAGAGCCGCTGTGCCATGTGATCGCTCCCCAGAGCCGCTGTGCCATGTGATCGCCCCCCAGAGCCGCTGTGCCATGTGATCACCCCCCAGAGCCGCTGTGCGATGTGATCGCTCCCCAGAGCCGCTGTGCGATGTGATCGCTCCCCAGAGCCGCTGTGCGATGTGATCGCTCCCCAGAGCCGCTGTGCGATGTGATCGCTCCCCAGAGCCGCTGTGCGATGTGATCGCTCCCCAGAGCCGCTGTGCGATGTGATCGTTCCCCAGAGCCGCTGTGCGATGTGATCGCTCCCCAGAGCCACTGTGCGATGTGATCTTCCCCCAGAGCCGCTGTGCCATATGATCTTCCCCCAGAGCCGCTGTGCCATGTGATCTCCCCCCAGAGCCGCTGTGCCATGTGGTCGCTCCCCAGAGCCGCTGTGCCATGTGATCGCTCCCCAGAGCCGCTGTGCCATGTGATCGCTCCCCAGAGCCGCTGTGCCATGTGATCTTCCCCCAGAGCCGCTGTGCGATGTGATCTCCCCCCAGAGCCGCTGTACGATGTGATCGCTCCCCAGAGCCGCTGTGCCATGTGATCACCCCCCAGAGCCGCTGTGCCATGTGATCGCTCCCCAGAGCCGCTGTGCGATGTGATCGCTCCCCAGAGCCGCTGTGCGATGTGATCGCTCCCCAGAGCCGCTGTGCGATGTGATCTTCCCCCAGAGCCGCTGTGCGATGTGATCTCCCCCCAGAGCCGCTGTACGATGTGATCGCTCCCCAGAGCCGCTGTGCCATGTGATCACCCCCCAGAGCCGCTGTGCCATGTGATCGCTCCCCAGAGCCGCTGTGCGATGTGATCGCTCCCCAGAGCCGCTGTACGATGTGATCGCTCCCCAGAGCAGCTGTGCGATGTGATGTTCCCCCAGAGCCACTGTGCGATGTGATCTTCCCCCAGAGCCACTGTACCATGTGATCTTCCCCCAGAGCCACTGTACCATGTGATCTTCCCCCAGAGCCGCTGTGCCATGTGATCTTCCCCCAGAGCCGCTGTGCCATGTGATCGCCCCCCAGAGCCGCTGTGCCATGTGATCGCCCCCCAGAGCCGCTGTGCCATGTGATCGCCCCCCAGAGCCGCTGTGCCATGTGATCTCCCCCCAGAGCCGCTGTGCGATGTGATCTCCCCCCAGAGCCGCTGTGTTGTGATCGCTCCCCAGAGCCGCTGTGCCATGTGATCGCTGCCATGTGATCGCCCCCCAGAACCGCTGTGCCATGTGATCGCCCCCAAGAGCCGCTGTGCCATGTGATCGCTCCCCAGAGCCGCTGTGCGATGTGATCGCTCCCCAGAGCCGCTGTGCGATGTGATCGCTCCCCAGAGCCGCTGTGCGATGTGATCTTCCCCCAGAGCCGCTGTGCGATGTGATCTCCCCCCAGAGCCGCTGTGCCATGTGATCACCCCCCAGAGCCGCTGTGCCATGTGATCACCCCCCAGAGCCGCTGTGCCATGTGATCGCTCCCCAGAGCCGCTGTGCGATGTGATCGCTCCCCAGAGCCGCTGTGCGATGTGATCGCTCCCCAGAGCCGCTGTGCGATGTGATGTTCCCCCAGAGCCACTGTACCATGTGATCTTCCCCCAGAGCCACTGTACCATGTGATCTTCCCCCAGAGCCGCTGTGCCATGTGATCTTCCCCCAGAGCCGCTGTGCCATGTGATCGCCCCCCAGAGCCGCTGTGCCATGTGATCGCCCCCCAGAGCCGCTGTGCCATGTGATCGCCCCCCAGAGCCGCTGTGCCATGTGATCTCCCCCCAGAGCCGCTGTGCGATGTGATCTCCCCCCAGAGCCGCTGTGTTATGTGATCGCTCCCCAGAGCCGCTATGCCATGTGATCGCTGCCATGTGATCGCCCCCCAGAACCGCTGTGCCATGTGATCGCCCCCAAGAGCCGCTGTGCCATGTGATCGCTCCCCAGAGCGGCTGTGCCATGTGATCGCTCCCCAGAGCCGCTGTGCCATGTGATCGCTCCCCAGAGCCGCTGTGCCATGTGATTGCTCCCCAGAGCCGCTGTGCCATGTGATCGCTCCCCAGAGCCGCTGTGCGATGTGATTGCCCCCAGAGCCGCTGTGCCATGTGATCGCTCCCCAGAGCCGCTGTGCCATGTGATCGCTCCCCAGAGCCGCTGTGCCATGTGATTGCTCCCCAGAGCCGCTGTGCCATGTGATCGCTCCCCAGAGCCGCTGTGCGATGTGATTGCCCCCAGAGCCGCTGTGCCATGTGATCGCTCCCCAGAGCCGCTGTGCCATGTGATCGCTCCCCAGAGCCGCTGTGCCATGTGATCGCTCCCCAGAGCCGCTGTGCCATGTGATCGCTCCCCAGAGCAGCTGTGCCATGTGATCGCTCCCCAGAGCCGCTGTGCCATGTGATCTTCCCCCAGAGCCGCTGTGCGATGTGATTGCCCCCCAGAGCCGCTGTGCCATGTGATCACTGCCATGTGATCGCCCCCAGAGCCGCTGTGCCATGTGATCACCCCCCAGAGCCGCTGTGCGATGTGATCGCTCCCCAGAGCCGCTGTGAGATGTGATCTCCCCCCAGAGCCGCTGTGCCATGTGATCGCTGCCATGTGATCGCCCCCCAGAGCCGCTGTGCCATGTGATCACCCCCCAGAGCCGCTGTGCGATGTGATTGCTCCCCAGAGCCGCTGTGAGATGTGATCCCCACCCAAAGTCGCTGTGCCATGTTATCGCCCCCCCCCCCACAGCCGCTGTGCCATGTGATCACCCCCCAGAGCCGCTGTGCCATGTGATCACCCCCCAGAGCCGCTGTGCCATGTGATCGCCCCCCAGAGCCGCTGTGCCATGTGATCGCCCCCCAGAGCCGCTGTGCCATGTGATCGCCCCCAGAGCCGCTGTGCCATGTGATCGCCCCCCAGAGCCGCTGTGCCATGTGATCGCCCCCCAGAGCCGCTGTGCCATGTGATCGCCCCCCAGAGCCGCTGTGCTATGTGATCGCCCCCCAGAGCCGCTGTGCCATGTGATCGCCGCCCAGAGCCGCTGTGCCATGTGATGGCCCCCCAGAGCCGCTGTGCCATGTGATCCCCACCCAAAATCGCTCTGCCATGTTATCGCCCCCCCCCCACAGCTGCTGTGCCATGTGATCACCCCCCAGAGCCGCTGTGCCATGTGATCACCCCCCAGAGCTGCTGTGTGATGTGATCTTCCCCCAGAGCCGCTGTGCGATGTGATCTTCCCCCAGAGCCGCTGTGCCATGTGATCTTCCCCTAGAGCCGCTGTGCCATGTGATCTCCCCCCAGAGCCGCTGTGCGATGTGATCGCTCCCCAGAGCCGCTGTGCCATGTGATCGCTCCCCAGAGCCGCTGTGCCATGTGATCGCTCCCCAGAGCCGCTGTGCCATGTGATCGCTCCCCAGAGCCGCTGTGCGATGTGATCTTCCCCCAGAGCCGCTGTGCGATGTGATCTCCCCCCAGAGCCGCTGTACGATGTGATCGCTCCCCAGAGCCGCTGTGCCATGTGATCACCCCCCAGAGCCGCTGTGCCATGTGATCGCTCCCCAGAGCCGCTGTGCCATGTGATCGCTCCCCAGAGCCGCTGTGCGATGTGATCTCCCCCCAGAGCCGCTGTGCCATGTGATCTTCCCCTAGAGCCGCTGTGCCATGTGATCTCCCCCCAGAGCCGCTGTGCGATGTGATCGCTCCCCAGAGCCGCTGTGCGATGTGATCTTCCCCCAGAGCCGCTGTGCGATGTGATCTCCCCCCAGAGCCGCTGTACGATGTGATCGCTCCCCAGAGCCGCTGTGCCATGTGATCACCCCCCAGAGCCGCTGTGCCATGTGATCGCTCCCTAGAGCCGCTGTGCGATGTGATCGCTCCCCAGAGCCACTGTGCGATGTGATGTTCCCCCAGAGCCACTGTACCATGTGATCTTCCCCCAGAGCCACTGTACCATGTGATCTTCCCCCAGAGCCGCTGTGCCATGTGATCTTCCCCCAGAGCCGCTGTGCCATGTGATCGCCCCCCAGAGCCGCTGTGCCATGTGATCGCCCCCCAGAGCCGCTGTGCCATGTGATCGCCCTCCAGAGCCGCTGTGCCATGTGATCTCCCCCCAGAGCCGCTGTGTGATGTGATCTCCCCCCAGAGCCGCTGTGTTATGTGATCGCTCCCCAGAGCCGCTATGCCATGTGATCGCTGCCATGTGATCGCCCCCCAGAACCGCTGTGCCATGTGATCGCCCCCAAGAGCCGCTGTGCCATGTGATCGCTCCCCAGAGCCGCTGTGCCATGTGATCGCTCCCCAGAGCCGCTGTGCGATGTGATCTTCCCCCAGAGCCGCTGTGCGATGTGATCTCCCCCCAGAGCCGCTGTACGATGTGATCGCTCCCCAGAGCCGCTGTGCCATGTGATCACCCCCCAGAGCCGCTGTGCCATGTGATCGCTCCCCAGAGCCGCTGTGCCATGTGATCGCTCCCCAGAGCCGCTGTGCGATGTGATCTCCCCCCAGAGCCGCTGTGCCATGTGATCTTCCCCTAGAGCCGCTGTGCCATGTGATCTCCCCCCAGAGCCGCTGTGCCATGTGATCGCTCCCCAGAGCCGCTGTGCCATGTGATCGCTCCCCAGAGCCGCTGTGCCATGTGATCGCTCCCCAGAGCCGCTGTGCCATGTGATCGCTCCCCAGAGCCGCTGTGCGATGTGATCTTCCCCCAGAGCCGCTGTGCGATGTGATCTCCCCCCAGAGCTGCTGTACGATGTGATCGCTCCCCAGAGCCGCTGTGCCATGTGATCACCCCCCAGAGCCGCTGTGCCATGTGATCGCTCCCTAGAGCCGCTGTGCGATGTGATCGCTCCCCAGAGCCACTGTGCGATGTGATGTTCCCCCAGAGCCACTGTACCATGTGATCTTCCCCCAGAGCCACTGTACCATGTGATCTTCCCCCAGAGCCGCTGTGCCATGTGATCTTCCCCCAGAGCCGCTGTGCCATGTGATCGCCCCCCAGAGCCGCTGTGCCATGTGATCGCCCCCCAGAGCCGCTGTGCCATGTGATCGCCCTCCAGAGCCGCTGTGCCATGTGATCTCCCCCCAGAGCCGCTGTGTGATGTGATCTCCCCCCAGAGCCGCTGTGTTATGTGATCGCTCCCCAGAGCCGCTATGCCATGTGATCGCTGCCATGTGATCGCCCCCCAGAACCGCTGTGCCATGTGATCGCCCCCAAGAGCCGCTGTGCCATGTGATCGCTCCCCAGAGCCGCTGTGCCATGTGATCGCTCCCCAGAGCCGCTGTGCCATGTGATCGCTCCCCAGAGCCGCTGTGCCATGTGATCGCTCCCCAGAGCCGCTGTGCCATGTGATCGCTCCCCAGAGCCGCTGTGCCATGTGATCGCTCCCCAGAGCCGCTGTGCCATGTGATCGCTCCCCAGAGCCGCTGTGCCATGTGATCGCTCCCCAGAGCCGCTGTGCCATGTGATCGCTCCCCAGAGCCGCTGTGCCATGTGATCGCTCCCCAGAGCCGCTGTGCCATGTGATCGCTCCCCAGAGCCGCTGTGCCATGTGATCGCTCCCCAGAGCCGCTGTGCGATGTGATTGCCCCCAGAGCCGCTGTGCGATGTGATCGCTCCCCAGAGCCGCTGTGCCATGTGATCGCTCCCCAGAGCCGCTGTGCCATGTGATCGCTCCCCAGAGCAGCTGTGCCATGTGATCGCTCCCCAGAGCCGCTGTGCCATGTGATCTTCCCCCAGAGCCGCTGTTCGATGTGATTGCCCCCCAGAGCCGCTGTGCCATGTGATCGCTGCCATGTGATCGCCCCCCAGAGCCGCTGTGCCATGTGATCACCCCCCAGAGCCGCTGTGCGATGTGATCGCTCCCCAGAGCCGCTGTGAGATGTGATCTCCCCCCAGAGCCGCTGTGCCATGTGATCGCTGCCATGTGATCGCCCCCCAGAGCCGCTGTGCCATGTGATCACCCCCCAGAGCCGCTGTGCGATGTGATTGCTCCCCAGAGCCGCTGTGAGATGTGATCCCCACCCAAAGTCGCTGTGCCATGTTATCGCCCCCCCCCCACAGCCGCTGTGCCATGTGATCACCCCCCAGAGCCGCTGTGCCATGTGATCACCCCCCAGAGCTGCTGTGCCATGTGATCGCCCCCCAGAGCCGCTGTGCCATGTGATCGTCCCCCAGAGCCGCTGTGCCATGTGATCGCCCCCAGAGCCGCTGTGCCATGTGATCGCCCCCCAGAGCCGCTGTGCTATGTGATCGCCCCCCAGAGCCGCTGTGCCATGTGATCGCCGCCCAGAGCCGCTGTGCCATGTGATCGCCCCCCAGAGCCGCTGTGCTATGTGATCGCCCCCCAGAGCCGCTGTGCCATGTGATCGCCGCCCAGAGCCGCTGTGCCATGTGATGGCCCCCCAGAGCCGCTGTGCCATGTGATCCCCACCCAAAATCGCTCTGCCATGTTATCGCCCCCCCCCCCACACAGCCGCTGTGCCATGTGATCACCCCCCAGAGCCGCTGTGCCATGTGATCGCCGCCCAGAGCCGCTGTGCCATGTGATCGCCCCCCAGAGCCGCTGTGCTATGTGATCGCCCCCCAGAGCCGCTGTGCCATGTGATCGCCGCCCAGAGCCGCTGTGCCATGTGATGGCCCCCCAGAGCCGCTGTGCCATGTGATCCCCACCCAAAATCGCTCTGCCATGTTATCGCCCCCCCCCCCACACAGCCGCTGTGCCATGTGATCACCCCCCAGAGCCGCTGTGCCATGTGATCACCCCCCAGAGCTGCTGTGTGATGTGATCGTCCCGCAGAGCCGCTGTGCGATGTGATCGCCCCCCTGGAGCCGCTGTGCGATGTGATCTCTCCCCAGAGCCGCTGTGCGATGTGATCTCCCCCTAGAGCCGCTGTGCCATGTGATCGCCCCCCCAGAGCCGCTGTGCCATGTGACCGCCCCCCCAGAGCTGCTGTGGCATGTGATCTCCCCAAGAGCTGCTGTGCGATGTGATCACCCTCCAGAGCCGCTGTGCCATGTGATCCCCCCCCAAGAGCCGCTGTGCCATGTGATTGCCCCCAGAGCTGTTGTGGCATGTGATTGCCCCCAGAGCTGCTGTGCCATGTGATTGCCCCCAGAGCTGCTGTGCCATGTGATCACCCTCCAGAGCCGCTGTGTGATGTGATCGGCCTCCAGAGCTGCAGTTTTGATGTGAATGGCTTCCCAACCTCAGTTCTTTTGCTGGAGGATAATCCAAAGGTTCCCAATCTCTGCAGCATGAGATGGGGCATTGTCTGCATGAAAATGATTTTGCCATGGATGATGTGGTTCTTCTGTTTGTACCATGGAAGAAGGTGGTCAGTCCAAATCTTTATATTTTTAAAGGGCCGACCAGCTGTCTCCTCATGATTCTGGCCCAAAACATGACTCTGCCACCTCCCTGCTGACGTCTCAGTCATGTTGGGACATGGTGGCCATCCACCAACCATCCACTAGCTCCATCCATCTGGGCCATCCAGGGAGGCACGGCACGCAGCAATAATGAAGCAATTTCTGCTTATGAGCGTTGTTTAGGGGCGGCTGAACAGAAGGTTTATGCACATCTGCAGCCTCGGAGGATCCTTCACCTCGAGGTTTGCAGACTCCAGAGGCCCCAGCAGCCTCAGATCCCCGTGTGCTGCTCTGTTATTTGGGTTTTCAGCAGCTGCGTTATTGATCTGATGAATTTGTCTGGCAGAACCTTCTGCATTTAGGCTGGAGCTCCAGCAGGAATAGAAACCGTCCATCTTACACTCCAAGATCAGACTCCGAAGAATGAATACACCAATAAGGGCTCATCATCCTGGAGGCTGGAGCTCCTGCAGGAAAAAAGCCATTCATCTTACACTGCAAGATCAGACCCCTAAAAATGAGGCCGCCACTTGGGGCACATCATCATGGAGGCTGGAGCTCCTGCAGGAGAAGCCGTCCATCTTACACTCCGAGATCACACCCCTAAGAATGAGGACACCACTAAGGGCTCATCATCCTGGAGGCTGGAGCTCCTGCAGGAGGAGAAGACGTCCATCTTACACTCCGAGATCACACCCCTAAGAATGAAGAAGCCACTTGGGGTTCATCATCCTGGAGGCTGGAGCTCCTGCAGGAGGAGAAGCCGTCCATCTTACACTCCGAGATCACACCTCTAAGAATGAAGAAGCCACTTGGGGTTCATCATCCTGGAGGCTGGAGCTCCTGCAGGAGGAGAAGCCGTCCATCTTACACTCCGAGATCACACCTCTAAGAATGAAGAAGCCACTTGGGGTTCATCATCATGGAGGCCGGAGACACTGCAGGAGGAGAAGCCGTCCATCTTACACTCCGAGATCACACCTCTAAGAATGAAGAAGCCACTTGGGGTTCATCATCATGGAGGCCGGAGACACTGCAGGAGGAGAAGCCGTCCATCTTACACTCCGAGATAAGACTCCTAAGAATGAGGACACCACTTGGGGCTCATCATCATGGAGGCTGGAGCTCCTGCAGGAGGAGAAGCCGTCCATATTACACTCCGAGATCAGACCCCTAAGAATGAAGAAGCCTCTTGGGGCTCATCATCATGGAGGCTGGGGTTAAAGGGGGTTTCCAGGACTGGGATTGTGTTTAGGATAGGTTATTACTATCAGACTCCTCGAAGACCCCTTTAACTAAACGCAGAGAGCAGACCTCATTTCTCAGCAGATCCTTCCATCTGGAGTTCTTAAGGTCATTTTTATTCCAGGAGGGGACTGTGCTGAATATGTTGCTCCATTATCAGTGGAAGACGGCTGTGATGGGGTCCTTCTCCCATATCACACAATCAACAGAGCAAATGATGGCTGTACAATTCAAAGAGCATTTATTCTAAGCAAATCAAATGGTCCATAACATAATCCACAAAACAGAGGGTAAAATTAGTCCAGAAATATGAATATAATCCAATAAGCGATAAATGGCCAGGTCTCTCTGAGACGTCCCAGCTTCTCCCAGAGGTTCAATTCTTCTCACTTCAAGTTCTCCAAACAGACTGCCTGAATCTCCCAGGTAAGCAGAGAGTTTACAGTAGGTGGACTCTAGGCCCACCTCCTCCCACACCCAGGGACGGAAGCGCCTCAAGAGGCTATAACCTTGCACTATAGGGGGTGATTACTTACAAACAATACAATGTACACAGAAGCAGTACAAATAATGGACAGTGAGCCAAGCTTAAAGAAGGGAATTTTGTTACTTACCGTAAATTCCTTTTCTTCTAGCTCCTATTGGGAGACCCAGACGATTGGGTGTATAGCTACTGCCTCCGGAGGCCACACAAAGCATTACACTAAAAAGTGTAAGGCCCCTCCCCTTCTGGCTATACACCCCCAGTGGGATCACTGGCTCACCAGTTTTAGTGCAAAAGCAAGAAGGAGGAAAGCCAATAACTTGGTTAAACAAATTCACTCCGAGTAACATCGGAGAACTGAAAAACCGTTCAACATGAACAACATGTGTACCCGAAAAAACCCAAAAATCCCGAAGGACAACAGGGCGGGTGCTGGGTCTCCCAATAGGAGCTAGAAGAAAAGGAATTTACGGTAAGTAACAAAATTCCCTTCTTCTTCGGCGCTCCATTGGGAGACCCAGACGATTGGGACGTCCAAAAGCTGTCCCTGGGTGGGTAAAGAAATACCTTATGTTAGAGCTGCGAAGACAGCCCTCCCCTACGGGGAGGCAACTGCCGCCTGCAGGACTCTTCTACCTAGGCTGGCGTCCGCCGAAGCATAGGTATGCACCTGATAATGTTTGGTGAAAGTGTGCAGACTCGACCAGGTAGCTGCCTGGCACACCTGTTGAGCCGTAGCCTGGTGTCGCAATGCCCAGGACGCACCCACGGCTCTGGTAGAATGGGCCTTCAGCCCTGATGGAACCTGAAGCCCAGCAGAACGGTAGGCTTCAAGAATTGGTTCTTTGATCCATCGAGCCAGGGTGGCTTTGGAAGCCTGCGACCCTTTGCGCTTACCAGCGACAAGGACAAAGAGTGCATCGGAGCGGCGCAGGGGCGCCGTGCGGGAAATGTAGATTCTGAGTGCTCTCACCAGATCTAACAAATGTAAATTCTTCTCATACCGATGAACTGCATGAGGACAAAAAGAAGGCAAAGAGATATCCTGATTAAGATGAAAAGAGGATACCACCTTCGGGAGAAACTCCTGAATGGGGCGCAGCACTACCTTGTCCTGGTGGAAGACCAGGAAAGGAGCCTTGGATGACAGCGCTGCTAGCTCAGACACTCTCCGAAGAGATGTGATCGCTACCAGAAAAGCCACTTTCTGTGATAGTCTAGAAAGTGAAACCTCCCTCAGAGGCTCGAAGGGCGGCTTCTGGAGGGCAACTAGTACCCTGTTCAGATCCCATGGATCTAACGGCCGCTTGTACGGGGGTACAATATGACAAACCCCCTGCAGGAACGTACGCACCTTAGGAAGTCGTGCTAGACGCTTTTGAAAAAAGACGGATAGCGCCGAGACTTGCCCTTTAAGGGAGCCGAGCGACAAACCTTTTTCTAACCCAGATTGCAGGAAAGAAAGAAAGGTAGGCAATGCAAAAGGCCCGGGAGACACTCCCTGAGCAGAGCACCGGGATAAGAATATCCTCCACGTTCTGTGGTAGATCTTAGCGGACGTGGGCTTCCTAGCCTGTCTCATGGTGGCAACGACCCCTTGGGATAATCCTGAAGACCCTAGGATCCAGGACTCAATGGCCACACAGTCAGGTTCAGGGCCGCAGAATTCCGATGGAAAAACGGCCCTTGGGACAGTAAGTCTGGTCGGTCTGGTAGTGCCGACGGTTGGCCGACCGTGAGATGCCACAGATCCGGATACCACGCCCTCCTTGGCCAGTCTGGGGCGACGAGTATGACGCGGCTGCAGTCGGATCTGATCTTGCGTAGCACTCTGGGCAAGAGTGCCAGAGGTGGAAACACATAAGGGAGCCGGAACTGCGACCAATCTTGCACTAAGGCGTCTGCCGCCAGAGTTCTGTGATCGCGAGACCGTGCTATGAAGGTTGGGACCTTGTTGTTGTGCCTGGACGCCATTAGGTCGACGTCCGGCCTTCCCCAGCGGCTACAGATTTCCTGAAACACGTCCGGGTGAAGGGACCATTCCCCTGCGTCCATGCCCTGGCGGCTGAGGAAGTCTGCTTCCCAGTTTTCTACGCCGGGGATGTGAACTGCGGATACGGTGGAGGCCGTGGCTTCCACCCACGTCAGAATCCGCCGGACTTCCTGGAAGGCTTGCCGACTGCGTGTCCCTCCTTGGTGATTGATGTATGCCACCGCTGTGGAGTTGTCCGACTGAATTCGGATCTGCTTTCCTTCCAGCCACTGCTGGAAGGCTAGTAGGGCAAGATACACTGCTCTGATTTCCAGAACATGGATCTGAAGGGTGGACTCCTGCTGAGTCCACGTACCGTGAGCCCTGTGGTGGAGAAAAACTGCTCCCCACCCTGACAGACTCGCGTCTGTCGTGACTACCGCCCAAGACGGTGGTAGGAAGGATCTTCCCTGTGATAATGAGGTGGGAAGAAGCCACCATTGCAGAGAGTCCTTCTGTGAAAAGGATACTTTCCTGTTCAGGGATGTTGACTTCCCGTCCCATTGGCGGAGAATGTCCCAATAAGAGGACGCAGATGAAACTGCGCAAACGGAACCGCCTCCATTGCCGCCACCATCTTCCCGAGGAAGTGCATGAGGCGTCTTAAGGAGTGCGACTGACCTTGACGGAGAGTCTGCACCCCAGTCTGTAGTGACCGCTGCTTGTCCAGCGGAAGCTTCACTAGCGCTGAGAGGGTATGAAACTCCATGCCAAGATACGTTAGTGATTGGGTCGGTGACAGGTTTGACTTTGAGAAGTCGTTGATCCACCCGAACGTCTGGAGAGTCTCCAGCGCAACATTCAGGCTGAGTTGGCATGCCTCTTGAGAGGGTGCCTTGACAAGTAGATCGTCCAAGTAAGGGATCACAGAGTGTCCCTGTGAGTGCAAGACTGCTACCACTGCCGCCATGACCTTGGTGAACACCCGTGGGGTTGTCGCCAGACCGAATGGCAGAGCTACGAACTGAAGATGGTCGTCTCCCATCACGAAACGTAGAAAACATTGGTGCTCTGTAGCAATCGGCACGTGGAGATAAGCATCTTTGATGTCTATTGATGCTAGGAAATATCCTTGAGACATTGAGGCAATGACGGAGCGGAGGGTTTCATCCGGAGCCGCCTGGCCTCCACGTGCTTGTTGAGCAGTTTTAGGTCCAGAACGGAACGGAAAGAGCCATCCTTTTTTGGCACCACAACCAGATTGGAGGAAAGCCGTGTCTTGTTCCTGAAGAGGAACAGGGATTACCACTCTTTCTGCCTGCAGAAGAGCATCGGCTCGGTGGGGAGGTGGGGACATTCTGAAGAATCGAGTCGGAGGACGAGAACAGAACTCTGTCCTGTGCACGTGGGCACAATGTCCCTCACCCACCGGTCTGTGACCTGTGGCAGCTAAATGTCGCCAAAGGCGAGCGAGTCTGCCATCAACCGCGGATGCGGAGAGATGAGAGAGCTGAGAGTCATGAGGAGACCGCCTTGGTGGCGGTTCCTCCGGCTGCCTTCCTTGGGCGTGATTGAGCCCCCGGAAACTGAGCCCCTCTGAGGCTTTTCAGCTCTTTTGGACGAGGACAATTGGGACCTGCCAGAGCTTGGGAAGGACCGAAACCTCGACTGTCCTTCCAGGACAGCATTAATAGGGTAAGTCGCAATGCAGACATTGCGAGGTTACGGACGCCCCTGCGGCACAAATGTACATATGCTCAAAACCAGCTGTGCAAGAACAGCTGAAAAGCTTAGGGTGCCCATACGGCTGTAAATGCCGGAGCAACCGACACGCCGATAGCCTCATAGACAGATTTCAACCAGAGTCCATCTGTCTGGCATCTTTAAGTGAAGTCCCATCTCCACTGCAACTATAGCTCTAGCCGCAAGCCTGGAGATTGGAGAATCCACCTTTGGACCCTGGGTCCCGCGCTTGACCACGTCAGGGGGAAAAGGATAACGTGTATCCTTAATACGTTTGGAGAAAACGCTTATCTGGTAAGCGTGGTGTTCCTGGACTGCTTCTCTGAAGTCAGCGTGGCCAGAAAAATACTCAATATACGTTTGAGCTACTGAAATGGGACTTCTCCTGCTGTGAAGCTGACTCCTCCGCTGGGGGAGCTGAGGGAGAAAGATCCAACATTCCATTGATGGACGCTATAGGATCATTCCTTATGGCGTCACCATCCGGTGTATCCGGATTGAGAGCGTTGTCAGGATCAAAGTCCTGATGAGCTACGTCTGCCTCATCATACAGAGAGCCTCCTGGGACCCCCCCCGGAGCACCGATTTTATTCCCAATGAGGGTGGCCAGGGAGCAATGATCCAGATTGCCCATGGCCTGTCCGGACTGCAAGTCTCTATCCCATTGCAACTCCGTCCCTGTCCTTGGACAGGGTTGACAGGTGGTTCCTTTGGCCACGTCTAGTAGAGACCCCGGCTGACCAAGTGCTCCAGGGGAGCATTGCACACAATGGGGTTCAGTGCCGTGGAACAGTATCACATGCAGTAAAAACAGCATCGAAAGCCTGTGTTGCTTATATGCTGCTGCCGACTAGCCATCTAGGACATAGAGCCAAGAATGGCGACCGTACAATGCAATGTATAGCATACAAGCATAAAGTACAATGAACACTGCAGCACATGCAATACAAGCAGCATAGAAAGCCTGTGCCTTGGCACCCCTGCTTTTCTGCTGCTGTGGACTAGCCATCTAGGGGAATATAGCCCAGAATATCGACCATACAGTGCAATGTATAGCATACAAGCATAAGTACAAATGAACACTGCAACCCCTGCAATACAAGCAGCATAGAAAAAACCTGTGCCTCAGCACCCCTGCTTTTCTGCTGCTGTAGCCTAGTCATTCTAGGCGAAAATAGCCCAGACTAGCGACCGTACAGTGCAGTGTATAGCATACAAGCATAAATACACATGAACACTTCAGTACATGCAATACAAGCAGCATAGAAAGCCTGTGCCTTAGCACCCCTGCTTTCCTGCTGCTGATGTGTCGCCATCTAAGAGGGCATATAGCCAAAAATAGCGACCTATGCAGTGTATAAAAATACAAATGGACAACTGCGGTATTTAGTGGGGTCAGCACTTCAGGTGCCGCTTACCGCCCGCCTATAAGCGGGTGTGTGGTCGCCCTAGTCCTGTGCCTGGTTGCCCAGAGTCCGATCTCTCAGCTCGGACTGCAGGAATGGCTGCCGGCGTCTTCTCCAGCTCGTGTGAGTAGGGGCGGGCCGTGGGCGTGCCCCCAAGTCAGAGCGGGAAACCGGCGTCCCACAGTGTCCAGTGAGAGGGCTGGAGCATGTAAATAAGGCTCCAGCCCTCGGCGCTGCTGATTGTACAGCGTCTCTCCCCTACCCTGATTGACAGGGTGGGGGCGGGAACGAAGCGGAGCTAGGCCGCAAAAGCCGGGGACTAGATTTATAAGCGCCGCCGCCGTAAAAGCGCGGTCGGCGCTAAGTCCCCGGCGCACTACAAGTCCCAGCCGCGCCGCCGCTCCCGGAGCGTCCGGCGCGGTAGTTCCCCATACATAAAGTCACTCAGCTAGGCTGCAGTGACTGTAACCCTTTACTGTCCCCGGCGCACTAGCACACCCAGCAAGTCTGGAGTGTGCTGTGCCTGTGTGTACGGGGACACAGAGTACCTGAATGGTGCAGGGCCATGTCCCTGAACGGTACCCAGCTCCGTATCCAGCAGGTTCAATGGGTCTGTGGATGGAGCCCGGCCTCAGGGCTTTGGGGCCGGTAAGATCCCACTTCCTCAGAGCCCCTCAGGGGGATGTGGAAGGAAAACAGCATGTGGGCTCCAGCCGCCGTACCAGCAATAGGTACCTCAACCTTACAAACCACAAGCGGGGTGAGAAGAGAGCATGCTGGGGGCCCTATATGGGCCCTCTTTTCTTCCATCCGATATAGTCAGCAGCTACTGCTGACTAAACAGTGGAGCTATGCGTGGATGTCTGACCTCCTTCGCACAAAGCAGAAAACTGGTGAGCCAGTGATCCCACTGGGGGTGTATAGCCAGAAGGGGAGGGGCCTTACACTTTTTAGTGTAATGCTTTGTGTGGCCTCCGGAGGCAGTAGCTATACACCCAATCGTCTGGGTCTCCCAATGGAGCGCCGAAGAAATAGGAATCTCTACAGCAAGATACACCTCCCCCCATCACAACCTCTCCCTCCTTCTGAATAAGTGAGTATGCCATGAGGTCTACACAGACCTCTGGCCATCTCACTTAGGTCCATGTTGCTCAGCTGTGGACAGTCCCTTGTACAGCAGTAGGGTTGGAAGGACAAGCTTCCCTTTGTGTCTTCCTCCACTCAAACTGTGATTCCTGCACCCACAAATCGGCATTGTAGATCTCCCACATCATTTCCTAGGAGAATATCTGCAGGCAAGCCGCTCATCACCCCAACCACACATTGCTTGACCCCCAAAGCCAAAGTCCAGATCTACAGTCGCCTTTGGGATTTTCATCCTTTGTTCTCCAGCCAGTTCAATAACAATCCGTGGTCCATGATGTATCACCTCTGATCGAACCACCCGGAGATCAACTATTGTGAGAAATGCCCCAGAGTCAGAAAGTCCAAGGACTCTCTGTCCATCCAGCACAACCTCCTGTAAGTGCGTACTTTGATGGTGAGAGGAAGTCGGGGACCCCATAAACCCCTAGTGGCCGTCCACAAGTGTTTGAGTCATTAGGCAAGTCCACTTGAAGGGGTGAGAACTCTTCCCACCTTGTATTTGACTGTAGAGAATGAACAGGTCGATTTGGTGTAAAGTCATTCCCCAATTGACCAGCAGGGCAAGTGTCTTGCAAAGGCCCAGGCTGCCCACATCGATAACATCTCCTCTGTGTCGGACTCCTTCTAATGTGCATTCTGGAGAAGGCAGTAGGAGAACCTGGTGACAAAGGCAGGAGTCCATACACTCCAACAGGGGCATCTATGGTACTGGGGTCAGCGGTACACTCTGGTGGAGGTGGTGGTAACTCTTCCTGAGGCGGGATGGAATGCACAAAATGCACCGGACGAGATGGAGGTCCGTGGGGGTCCCTCCGAGTCCTTGCGGGACAACTGGATTGCAGGTGCCCAGGTTGCCAGCACCCATAACATCTCCTCTCTGTGATTCCTCCAGGGCGTGGTCGGAACTGTTGGGGTCCAGGATTGGGAGCCGTGGTTGTCATCAGCCTGCGGCTGGGTAGATGGGCAGATATAACCAGAGAGGGCGGGGGAGCAGGAGCAGGCTGTGGCTTATTGTCCATTAGCCCCCTCCATTGCGGTCGGATAGTAAGGGCCTCATCAGCCAGGGCTGCAGCTCTATCCAAGGTGCACGGTGTGCGCTCTGTGACCCACTCCCGTATTTCTGAGGGACACTTGTAAAGAAATTGTTCTATAAGAAGAAGGGAATTTTGTTACTTACCGTAAATTCCTTTTCTTCTAGCTCCTATTGGGAGACCCAGACGATTGGGTGTATAGCACTGCCTCCGGAGGCCACACAAAGCATTACACTAAAAAGTGTAAGGCCCCTCCCCTTCTGGCTATACACCCCCAGTGGGATCACTGGCTCACCAGTTTTAGTGCAAAAGCAAGAAGGAGGAAAGCCAAGAACTGGTTTAAACAAATTCACTCCGAAGTAACGTCGGAGAACTGAAAACCGTTCAACATGAACAACATGTGTACCCGAAAAACAACCAAAAATCCCGAAGGACAACAGGGCGGGTGCTGGGTCTCCCAATAGGAGCTAGAAGAAAAGGAATTTACGGTAAGTAACAAAATTCCCTTCTTCTTCGGCGCTCCATTGGGAGACCCAGACGATTGGGACGTCCAAAAGCTGTCCCTGGGTGGGTAAAGAATACCTCATGTTAGAGCTGCGAAGACAGCCCTCCCCTACGGGGAGGCAACTGCCGCCTGCAGGACTCTTCTACCTAGGCTGGCGTCCGCCGAAGCATAGGTATGCACCTGATAATGTTTGGTGAAAGTGTGCAGACTCGACCAGGTAGCTGCCTGGCACACCTGTTGAGCCGTAGCCTGGTGTCGTAATGCCCAGGACGCACCCACGGCTCTGGTAGAATGGGCCTTCAGCCCTGATGGAAACGGAAGCCCAGCAGAACGGTAGGCTTCAAGAATTGGTTCTTTGATCCATCGAGCCAGGGTGGCCTTAGAAGCCTGCGACCCTTTGCGCTTACCAGCGACAAGGACAAAGAGTGCATCCGAACGGCGCAGGGGCGCCGTGCGGGAAATGTAGATTCTGAGTGCTCTCCCCAGATCTAACAAATGTAAATCCTTCTCATACCGATGAACTGCATGAGGACAAAAAGAAGGCAAAGAGATATCCTGATTAAGATGAAAAGAGGATACCACCTTCGGGAGAAACTCCTGAATGGGTCGCAGCACTACCTTGTCCTGGTGGAAGACCAGGAAGGGAGCCTTGGATGACAGCGCTGCTAGCTCAGACACTCTCCGAAGAGATGTGATCGCTACCAGAAAAGCCACTTTCTGTGATAGTCTAGAAAGTGAAACCTCCCTCAGAGGCTCGAAGGGCGGCTTCTGGAGGGCAACTAGTACCCTGTTCAGATCCTATGGATCTAACGGCCGCTTGTACGGGGGTACGATATGACAAACCCCCTGCAGGAACGTGCGTACCTTAGAAAGTCGTGCTAGACGCTTCTGAAAAAAGACGGATAGCGCCGAGACTTGCCCTTTAAGGGAGCCGAGCGACAAACCTTTTTCTAACCCAGATTGCAGGAAAGAAAGAAATGTAGGCAATGCAAATGGCCAGGGAGACACTCCCTGAGCAGAGCACCAGGATAAGAATATCCTCCACGTTCTGTGGTAGATCTTAGCGGACGTGGGCTTCCCAGCCTGTCTCATGGTGGCAACGACCCCTTGGGATAATCCTGAAGACGCTAGGATCCAGGACTCAATGGCCACACAGTCAGGTTCAGGGCCGCAGAATTCCGATGGAAAAACGGCCCTTGGGACAGCAAGTCTGGTCGGTCTGGTAGTGCCCACGGTTGGCCGACCGTGAGATGCCACAGATCCGGATACCACGCCCTCCTTGGCCAGTCTGGGGCGACGAGTATGACGCGGCTGCAGTCGGATCTGATCTTGCGTAGCACTCTGGGCAAGAGTGCCAGAGGTGGAAACACATAAGGGAGCCGGAACTGCGACCAATCTTGCACTAAGGCGTCTGCCGCCAGAGCTCTGTGATCGCGAGACCGTGCCATGAAGGTTGGGACCTTGTTGTTGTGCCGGGACGCCATTAGGTCGACGTCCGGCCTTCCCCAGCGGCGACAGATTTCCTGAAACACGTCCGGGTGAAGGGACCATTCCCCTGCGTCCATGCCCTGGCGACTGAGGAAGTCTGCTTCCCAGTTTTCTACGCCGGGGATGTGAACTGCGGATATGGTGGAGGCCGTGGTTTCCACCCACATCAGAATCCGCCGGACTTCCTGGAAGGCTTGCCGACTGCGTGTCCCCCCTTGGTGGTTGATGTATGCCACCGCTGTGGAGTTGTCCGACTGAATTCGGATCTGCCTTCCTTCCAGCCACTGCTGGAAAGCTAGTAGGGCAAGATACACTGCTCTGATTTCCAGAACATTGATCTGAAGGGTGGACTCCTGCTGGGTCCACGTACCCTGAGCCCTGTGGTGGAGAAAAACTGCTCCCCACCCTGACAGACTCGCGTCTGTCGTGACCACCGCCCAGGACGGTGGTAGGAAGGATCTTCCCTGTGATAATGAGGTGGGAAGAAGCCACCACTGCAGAGAGTCCTTGGCCGTCTGGGAAAGGGAGACTTTCCTGTCCAGGGATGTTGACTTCCCGTCCCATTGGCGGAGAATGTCCCATTGAAGTGGGCGCAGATGAAACTGCGCAAACGGAACCGCCTCCATTGCCGCCACCATCTTCCCGAGGAAGTGCATGAGGCGTCTTAAGGAGTGCGACTGACTTTGAAGGAGAGCCTGCACCCCAGTCTGTAGTGACCGCTGCTTGTCCAGCGGAAGCTTCACTATAGCTGAAAGAGTATGAAACTCCATGCCAAGATACGTCAGTGATTGGGTCGGTAACAGAGTTGACTTTGAGAAGTTGATGATCCACCCGAACGTCTGGAGAGTCTCCAGTGCAACATTCAGGCTGAGTTGGCATGTCTCCTGAGAGGGTGCCTTGACAAGTAGATCGTCCAAGTAAGGGATCACAGAGTGTCCCTGAGAGTGCAAGACTGCTACCACTGCCGCCATGACCTTGGTGAACACCCGTGGGGCTGTCGCCAGACCAAATGGCAGAGCTACGAACTGAAGATGGTCGTCTCCTATCACGAAGCGTAGAAAGCGTTGGTGCTCTGTAGCAATCGGCACGTGGAGATAAGCATCTTTGATGTCTATTGATGCTAGGAAATCTCCTTGAGACATTGAGGCAATGACTGAGCGGAGGGATTCCATCCGGAACCGCCTGGCGTTCACATGCTTGTTGAGCAGTTTTAGGTCCAGAACAGGACGGAATGAGCCGTCCTTTTTTGGCACCACAAAGAGATTGGAGTAAAAACCTTGTCCTTGTTCCCGAAGAGGAACAGGGACCACCACTCCTTCTGCTCTTAGAGAATGCACCGCCTGCAGAAGGGCATCTGCTCGGTCGGGATGTGGGGAAGTTCTGAAGAACCGAGGCGGAGGACGAGAACTGAACTCTATCCTGTACCCGTGAGACAAAATGTCTGTTACCCACCGGTCTTTGACCTGTGGCAGCCAAATGTCGCAAAAGCGGGAGAGCCTGCCACCGACCGAGGATGCGGAGGGAGGCGGCCGAAAGTCATGAGGCAGCCGCCTTGGAAGCGGTACCTCCGGTTGCTTTCTTGGGGCGTGAGTGAGTCCGCCAGGAATCAGAGCTCCTTTGCTCTTTCTGAGTCCCTTTGGACGAGGAGAATTGGGGCTTGCCCGAGCCTCGAAAGGACCGAAACTTTGACTGCCACTTCCTCTGTTGAGGTTTGCTTGATCTGGGCTGTGGTAAGGAAGAGTCCTTACCTTTGGACTGTTTAATGATTTCCGCCAATTGCTCACCAAACAGTCTGTCTCCAGATAATGGCAAGCTGGTTAAACATTTTTTAGAAGCAGAATCTGCTTTCCATTCTTTTAACCACAAGGCTCTGCGCAAAACTACAGATTTGGCGGATGCCATTGAGGTACGGCTCGTAGAGTCTAGTACCGCATTGATAGCGTAGGTCGCAAACGCAGTCATTTGCGTAGTTAAGGACGCCACTTGCGGCACTGCTGGACTTAAGAAAGAGTCCACCTGTGCCAGACCAGCTGAAATAGCTTGGAGCGCCCACACGGCCGCGAATGCTGGAGCAAACGACGCGCCAATAGCTTCATAGACAGATTTCAACCAAATGTCCATCTGTCTGTCATTGGCATCTTTAAGTGAAGCCCCATCCTCCACTGCAACTATGGATCTAGCTGCAAGCCTGGATATTGGAGGGTCCACTTTTGGACACTGGGTCCAGCGTTTGACCACGTCAGGGGGAAAGGGATAACGTGTATCCTTCAGACGTTTGGAAAAACGCTTGTCCGGATAAGCATGGTGTTTCTGGATTGATTCTCTGAAGTCAGAGTGGTCCAGAAAAGTACTCAATTTACGCTTGGGATACAGGAAATGGAATTTCTCCTGCTGGGCAGCTGCCTCCTCTGCTGAAGGGGCTGGGGGAGAAATATCCAACAGCCTATTGATGGCCGCTATAAGGTCATTTACCATGGCGTCACCATCTGGCGTATCCAAATTGAGTGCGGTGTCAGGACCAGACTCCTGATCACCCACCTCTGTCTCATCATATAGAGACCCTTCTCGCTGAGACCCTGACCCGCGTGATGACGTGGAGGGTCTCTCCCAGCGAGCTCGCTTAGGCGGCCTGGGACTGTCATCAGAGTCAGAGCCCTCAGCCTGTGATGCCTGGGACCCCCTTGAAGTACGGATTAGTTCCAACTGAGGGGGACCGGGGAACATAGACACAGCAGTGTCCATGGTCTGAGCAACTGGCCTGGACTGCAAGGTCTCCAGGATTTTTGTCATAGTCACAGACATTTTATCAGCAAAGACTGCAAATTCTGTCCCCGTCACCGGGGCAGGGTTCACAGGCGTCTCTGCCTGGGCTACCACCACCATAGGCTCTGGCTGACGAAGTGCCACTGGGACTGAACATTGCACACAATGAGAGTCGTTGGAGCCTGCTGGTAGATTAGCCCCACATGCTGTACAAGCAGTGTATACAGCCCGTGCTTTGGCACCCTTGCGTTTTGTGGATGACATGTTGCTGTCTCCTCAGAGCAATATAGGGGTATACAGCCAAGAAGCGACCGTACAGTGCAGTATATATATATATATATATCTGGTACAGGAAAAAGTACACCAATACAACACTGTGGCACTAGTGGGGCCAGCACTAATGTGCTGCTTACCGCCCGCTAAACGCGGGTGTGTGGTCGCCAGAAATCCCTAGTCTGGGTCTCCCAGAGCCTGTGTCCGTCCTCCAGCCAGACTGCATGCAGGAATGGCTGCCGGCGTCCTGTGGAGGGGGGGGCGGGCCCTGGGCGTGCTCAGACCAAAAGCGGGAAACCTGCGTCCCACTGTGCCTAGTGAGAGGGCTGGAGCATGTAAATAAGGCTCCAGCCCTCGGCGCTGACGATTGCACAGCGTCTGTCCCATTCCCTGATTGACAGGGAGGGGGCGGGAACGAAGCGGAGCTAGGCCGCAAAAGCCGGGGACTAAATTTATAAGCGCCGCCGCCGTAAAAGCGCGGTCGGCGCTAAGTCCCCGGCGCACTACAAGTCCCAGCCGCGCCGCCGCTCTGAGAGTGGCTGGCGCGGTAGTTCCCAGCACATGAAGTCACACAGCTAAGCTGCTGTGACTCAAACCCCAGCGTGCAGCGCTACTGTCCCCGGCGCACTAACACACCCAGCAAGTCTGGCGTGTGCGTGCCTGTCTGTACGGGGACACAGAGTACCTGAAAGTTGCAGGGCCTTGTCCCTGAACGGTACCCAGCTCCGTATCCAGCAGGTTCACTGGGTCTGTGGATGGAGCCCGGCCTCAGGGCATGGGGGCCGGTAAGATCCCACTTCCTCAGAGCCCCTCAGGGGGATGGGGAAGGAAAACAGCATGTGGGCTCCAGCCTCTGTACCCGCAATGGGTACCTCAACCTTACAAACCACAAGTGGGGTAAGAAGGGAGCATGCTGGGGGCCCCATATGGGCCCTCTTTTCTTCCATCCGACATAGTCAGCAGCTACTGCTGACTAAACAGTGGAGCTATGCGTGGATGTCTGACCTCCTTCGCACAAAGCAGAAAACTGGTGAGCCAGTGATCCCACTGGGGGTGTATAGCCAGAAGGGGAGGGGCCTTACACTTTTTAGTGTAATGCTTTGTGTGGCCTCCGGAGGCAGTGCTATACACCCAATCGTCTGGGTCTCCCAATGGAGCGCCGAAGAAATACCTGTATAACGTCTTCCACAGTGAAGGCGTCTTCCGCTTCCAGCCATCTCCGACATGCCTGGGACATCTTATGGGCATACATCCTAAACAATGCCCCTGTGGTGCATGGGAGGTCTCAGAACTGTGCCCTATGTGAGTCTGGGGTGATGGCATGGTAATCCAGGATAGTCCGCTTTACAATGTTGTAATCCTGGTTCTGCTGTGAGTCAATGGTGTGATAAGCCTCTGCCAGGCTTCCGTTCAGGAGTCCCACTAACAAATGCACCCAGCCAGAGCGGGGCACCTCCATCACCGCACACTGCTGCTCAAAGTCCTTGAAGAACCCTTCCACATCTGCGGAAGCCTCATAAAATGGCTTGAAGTCCTCCCGGGTGATCCGTACAGGCTCTCAGATCACTGGGTTTACACTCCAACTCACATTACTCCCTCTGCCGGACTCCATTGCTTATTGTCTCCTCTGTGCTCGGCGAGGAGCCTGCTCCTTATATTCCTGAGATACACCGGGGCCAAGAGCTGCCATCTCTTCTTCATACCACACCAACTACTGGCTTTTTGGGGCAGGGATCCCCGTCCCCAGTGCTTGTCCGTCAGACATCTAGGAGGAGGTGGACTGGCTCTCACCCACAAGTAGGTCAATAAGGCCTCTTTACTCCGTCCCTGGTAGCTCAGGCCCAGATCTCTGGCTCTCTCCTTTAGACTGGAAGCAGTCCAGTTTCTGTACTGACTCTGTGGGTGGATCTCCATTAGGCTGCGCTCTGTTGATCCCACCGCTGCCACCAGTTGTGACGGGGTCCTTCTCAAATATCACACAATCAACAGAGCGAGAGATGGCGTACAATCCAAAGAGCATTTATTTCAAGCAAATCAAATGGTCCATAACATAATTCACTAAACAGAGGGTAAAATTAGTCCAGAAATATGAATATAATCCAATAAGCGATAAATGTCCAGGTCTCTCTGACAAGTCCCAGCTTCTCCCAGAGGTTCAATCCTTCTCACTTCATGTTTTCCAAACAGACTGCCTGAATCTCCCAGGTAAGCAGAGAGTTTACAGTAGGTGGACTCTAGGCCCACCTTCCCCCACACCCAGGGATGGAAGTGCCTCAAGAGGCTATAACCTTGCACTATAGGGGGTGATTACTTACCAACAATACAATGTACACAGAAGCAGTACAAATAATGGACAGTGAACCAAGCTTAAAATAGGAATCTGTGCAGCAAAATACACCTCCCCCCATATCCCACCATCACAACGGTGCTGGAGAAAGTCTTCGTAGAGACGCTGCCTAAGAGGGGCAAGGAGCACAGTGACGTGCTATGGTACCAGGGAACCTCTAAATCTGGGGTCCGCAGACCCTTCGCTCTTTTACATGAGCTGAGAACCAGACACAAAACCTCCCCAAGTTTCCACATTGTAAGATGTAGGACACCACTAACCGATATTCGTGCTGAAGCCCGGGCAGGAGCTGAGAGGCACCGGAAGGCTGAAATTACTGCTGGCCGTGTGTAAGCAGGACTCGTGGTGCTGAGCGTGCGTGCTGACGGACAGTGGCTGTCCGCGGGAGCATCTGTACTCCTCCTGGACGCTCTCCTCAGTCTGAAGAGATACCGAATACTGAACAGGGAAAACAAGGGAAAAAGTTATCACAAACACATAAAATCAACCATATGTAACCTGGGACAGTAATCAGGGATGATGATTGGGGACTGCGTGATGTAATGAGGGCACAGCGATCAGGGATGATGATGATCAGGGACTGTGTGATGTAACGAGGGCACAGCGATCAGGGATGATGATGATTGGGGACTGTGTGATGTAATGAGGGCACAGCGATCAGGGATGATGATGATCAGGGACTGTGTGATGTAACGAGGGCACAGCGATCAGGGATGATGATGATTGGGGACTGTGTGATGTAACGAGGGCACAGCGATCAGGGATGATGATGATCGGGGACTGTGTGATGTAACGAGGGCACAGCGATCAGTGATGATGATGATTGGGGACTGTGTGATGTAACGAGGGCACAGCGATCAGTGATGATGATGATCGGGGACTGTGTGATGTAACGAGGGCACAGCGATCAGGGATGATGATGATCAGGGACTGTGTGATGAAACGAGGGCACAGCGATCAGGGATGATGATGATCGGGGACTGTGTGATGTAACGAGGGCACAGCGATCAGTGATGATGATGATCGGGGACTGTGTGATGTAACGAGGGCACAGCGATCAGTGATGATGATGATCGGGGACTGTGTGATGTAACGAGGGCACAGCGATCAGTGATGATGATGATCGGGGACTGTGTGATGTAACGAGGGCACAGCGATCAGTGATGATGATGATTGGGGACTGTGTGATGTAACGAGGGCACAGCGATCAGTGATGATGATCGGGGACTGTGTGATGTAACGAGGGCACAGCGATCAGTGATGATGATGATCAGGGACTGTGTGATGAAACGAGGGCACAGCGATCAGTGATGATGATCGGGGACTGTGTAATGTAACGAGGGCACAGCGATCAGTGATGATGATGATTGGGGACTGTGTGATGTAACGAGGGCACAGCTATCAGTGATGATGCTTGGGGACTGTGTAATGTAATGAGGGCACAGCGATCAGTGATGATGATGATCGGGGACTGTGTGATGTAACGAGGGCACAGCGATCAGTGATGATGATGATTGGGGACTGTGTGATGTAACGAGGGCACAGCTATCAGTGATGATGATTGGGGACTGTGTAATGTAATGAGGGCACAGCGATCAGTGATGATGATGATCGGGGACTGTGTTATGTAACGAGGGCACAGCTATCAGTGGTGATGATGATCGGGGACTGTGTTATGTAACGAGGGCACAGCTATCAGTGGTGATGATGATCGGGGACTGTGTGATGTAACGAGGGCACAGCGATCAGGGATGATGATGATCGGGGACTGTGTGATGTAACGAGGGCACAGCTATCAGTGATGATGATTGGGGACTGTGTGATGTAATGAGGGCACAGCGATCAGTGATGATGATGATCGGGGACTGTGTTATGTAACGAGGGCACAGCGATCAGTGATGATGATGATCGGGGACTGTGTTATGTAACGAGGGCACAGCGATCAGTGATGATGATGATCGGGGACTGTGTGATGAAACGAGGGCACAGCGATCAGGGATGATGATGATCGGGGACTGTGTGATGTAACGAGGGCACAGCGATCAGGGATGATGATGATCGGGGACTGAGTGATGTAACGAGGGCACAGCTATCAGGGATGATGATGATCAGGGACTGTGTGATGTAACGAGGGCACAGCGATCAGGGATGATGATGATCGGGGACTGTGTGATGTAACGAGGGCACAGCGATCAGTGATGATGATGATCGGGGACTGTGTAATGTAATGAGGGCACAGCGATCAGTGATGATGATTGGGGACTGTGTGATGTAACGAGGGCACAGCGATCAGTGATGATGATGATCGGGGACTGTGTAATGTAACGAGGGCACAGCGATCAGTGATGATGATCGGGGACTGTGTAATGTAACGAGGGCACAGCTATCAGTGGTGATGATCGGGGACTGTGTAATGTAACGAGGGCACAGCGATCAGTGATGATGATGATCGGGGACTGTGTGATGTAACGAGGGCACAGCGATCAGTGATGATGATGATCGGGGACTGTGTTATGTAACGAGGGCACAGCTATCAGTGATGATGATGATCGGGGACTGTGTAATGTAACGAGGGCACAGCGATCAGTGACGATGATTGGGGACTGTGTGATGTAATGAGGGCACAGCGATCAGTGATGATGATGATCGGGGACTGTGTAATGTAACGAGGGCACAGCGATCAGTGACGATGATTGGGGACTGTGTGATGTAATGAGGGCACAGCGATCAGTGATGATGATGATCGGGGACTGTGTGATGTAATGAGGGCACAGCGATCAGTGATGATGATGATCGGGGATTGAGTGATGTAATGACAGTTATTAGGGGTGATGATGGGTTGGGGGTCTATGGGGTGCACTGACAGTTATTAGGGGTGATGATGGGTTGGGGGGTATATGGGGTGCACTGACAGTTATTAGGGGTGATGATGGGTTGGGGGGTATATGGGGTGCACTGACAGTCATTAGGGGTGATGATGGGTTGGGGGGTATATGGGGTGCACTGACAGTTATTTGGGCGTCTCCATCAGATCACATCCTCAGCCATTAGGTTTCTCACCTGAATACAGGGGATTTCGCCATCAGAGAAGTTGAACGTCCCGATCACATCCTCCCCGATCTTATACACAGTCTTAAAGATGCAGAATGTTCCAACCCGACCTCGAGCGTTACTGATGTTATACTGGTCTGTAGTATACAGATACAAGATATCAGCCCACTACACAGCCAGGACAACACATAGCCCCGGATCAGCAGAGGACAGCCACCCCACTACACAGCCAAGACAACACATAGCCCCGGATCAGCAGAGGACAGCCACCCCACTACACAGCCAGGACAACACATAGCCCCGGATCAGCAGAGGACAGCCACCCCACTACACAGCCAGGACAACACATACAGTTAGGTCCAGAAATCTTTGGCCAGTGACACAATTTTGGCGAGTTGGGCTCTGCATGCCACCACATTGGATTTGAAATGAAACCTCTACAACAGAATTCAAGTGCAGATTGTAACGTTTAATTTGAAGGTTTGAACAAAAATATCTGATAGAAATTGTAGGAATTGTCACATTTCTTTACAAACACTCCACATTTTAGGAGGTCAAAAGTAATTGGACAAATAAACCAAACCCAAACAAAATATTTTTATTTTCAATATTTTGTTGCGAATCCTTTGGAGGCAATCGCTGCCTTAAGTCTGGAACCCATGGACATCACCAAACGCTGGGTTTCCTCCTTCTTAATGCTTTGCCAGGCCTTTACAGCCGCAGCCTTCAGGTCTTGCTTGTTTGTGGGTCTTTCCGTCTTAAGTCTGGATTTGAGCAAGTGAAATGCATGCTCAATTGGGTTAAGATCTGGTGATTGACTTGGCCATTGCAGAATGTTCCACTTTTTTGCACTCATGAACTCCTGGGTAGCTTTGGCTGTATGCTTGGGGTCATTGTCCATCTGTACTATGAAGCGCCGTCCGATCAACTTTGCGGCATTTGGCTGAATCTGGGCTGAAAGTATATCCCGGTACACTTCAGAATTCATCCGGCTACTCTTGTCTGCTGTTATGTCATCAATAAACACAAGTGACCCAGTGCCATTGAAAGCCATGCATGCCCATGCCATCACGTTGCCTCCACCATGTTTTACAGAGGATGTGGTGTGCCTTGGATCATGTGCCGTTCCCTTTCTTCTCCACACTTTTTTCTTCCCATCATTCTGGTACAGGTTGATCTTGGTCTCATCTGTCCATAGAATACTTTTCCAGAACTGAGCTGGCTTCATGAGGTGTTTTTCAGCAAATGTAACTCTGGCCTGTCTATTTTTGGAATTGATGAATGGTTTGCATCTAGATGTGAACCCTTTGTATTTACTTTCATGGAGTCTTCTCTTTACTGGTGACTTAGAGACAGATACACCTACTTCACTGAGAGTGTTCTGGACTTCAGTTGATATTGTGAACGGGTTCTTCTTCACCAAAGAAAGTATGCGGCGATCATCCACCACTGTTGTCATCCGTGGACGCCCAGGCCTTTGTGAGTTCCCAAGCTCACCAGTCAATTCCTTTTTTCTCAGAATGTACCCGACTGTTGATTTTGCTACTCCAAGCATGTCTGCTATCTCTCTGATGGATTTTTTCTTTTTTTGTCAGCCTCAGGATGTTCTGCTTCACCTCAATTGAGAGTTCCTTAGACCGCATGTTGTCTGGTCACAGCAACAGCTTCCAAATGCAAAATCACACACCTGTAATCAACCCCAGACCTTTTAACTACTTCATTGATTACAGGTTAATGAGGGAGACGCCTTCAGAGTTAATTGCAGCCCTTAGAGTCCCTTGTCCAATTACTTTTGGTCCCTTGAAAAAGAGGAGGCTATGCATTACAGAGCTATGATTCCTAAACCCTTTCTCCGATTTGGATGTGAAAACTCTCATATTGCAGCTGGGAGTGTGCACTTTCAGCCCATATTATATATAGAATTGTATTTCTGAACATGTTTTTGTAAACAGCTAAAATAACAAAACTTGTCTCACTGTCCAAATATTTCTGGACCTAACTGTAGCCCCGAATCAGCAGAGGACAGCCAGCCCACTACACAGCCAGGACAACACATAGCCCCGGATCAGCAGAGGACAGCCACCCCACTACACAGCCAGAACAACACATAGCCCCGGATCAGCAGAGGACAGCCACCCCACTACACAGCCAGGACAACACATAGCCCCGGATCAGCAGAGGACAGCCACCCCACTACACAGCCAAGACAACACATAGCCCCGGATCAGCAGAGGACAGCCAGCCCACTACACAGCCAGGACAACACATAGCCCCGGATCAGCAGAGGACAGCCACCCCACTACACAGCCAGGACAACACATAGCCCCGGATCAGCAGAGGACAGCCACCCCACTACACAGCCAAGACAACACATAGCCCCGGATCAGCAGAGGACAGCCAGCCCACTACACAGCCAGGACAACACATAGCCCCGGATCAGCAGAGGACAGCCACCCCACTACACAGCCAGAACAACACATAGCCCCGGATCAGCAGAGGACAGCCACCCCACTACACAGCCAGGACAACACATAGCCCCGGATCAGCAGAGGACAGCCAGCCCACTACACAGCCAGGACAACACATAGCCCCGGATCAGCAGAGGACAGCCACCCCACTACACAGCCAGAACAACACATAGCCCCGGATCAGCAGAGGACAGCCACCCCACTACACAGCCAGGACAACACATAGCCCCGGATCAGCAGAGGACAGCCAGCCCACTACACAGCCAAGACAACACATAGCCCCGGATCAGCAGAGGACAGCCACCCCACTACACAGCCATGACAACACATAGCCCTACAAACACCTACGTAAGGTTCTTCTTGAAGTCACATTCATGAGGATTTCCATGGCCGAATCCAGAAGTCTTGAATCTTTCTTACAGATCTCATCATCATCCAGGAAAGGATTAGAAGGAGCAACTTCATCATCATGTAACGGCTGGAAACCCTGTAGAGCTGAGAGGTAGAAGCTGTGATCAGAGCTTACTAGATGGGAGGTTTCCTGCACATATATATGGCAGTATTACAACTTTTACATTTATTGTACCTCACACTGAGAAATGAGAAATACAGAGATCTGGCTCCATGTATATTACATGTATAGGGTCAATGTGCATGAGATGACCACAAGTACAGAGCGGCGCGGACATACTACGGCAATATGAGAGTCGAGAGGACACACTGACCATGGTAGCACCCAGACTACCGCGGACCTCTGAGCAACACAGATGGAAAGACTCCCAATACCGATGACTCCTGACCCACCCGTAATTTACCGTCATCCCCATTGACAAGTGGCGATGAATGGGAATAGGTTAGTAAAAACTTAAATCCTCAGCCTTTTCCTATATAACCTAAAGCCAGTGCTGTACTGGCACTATCAGGCTGATTCTATACATACCTGTAGTGGTCAGCTCAGATGTATAGGTGTTGAAACACAAGCAAATAAAGTTTGTAAAATGAACAGGTTTTTGATTGACAGCAGCTGACAATCAGCTGATAGCTGGGGTGGGTATTCATAGTGATTTCCGCCCCCTGCCTGTCTGTCCACACTCCCCTATCTGTTATTTATGCTAATTCTATTATAGAAGCATGTTACTAAGTGACTAGAAGGACCTGTGCTGATGTCATACCCATGTGACCAGAAGGGGGGGGCCTAAGCCAACATAGTTGATACCAGGAAGCAGCATTATTTTCTGTTAGCTGAGGCCCCTCCCCCTTCTGGTCACATGGGTATGACATCAGTACAGGTCCTTCTAGTCACTTTGTAAAACGATTCTATGATAGAATTAGCATAAATAACAGGGGGAGGACGGACAGGCAGAGGGAGGGAATCACTATGAATATCCACCCCAGCCATCAGCAACTGCTGCCATTCAAAAACCTGCTGATTTTACAAACTTTACTTGTGTGTGTTTCAAACCTATAGATCCTAGCTGACAACTAAATGAATGTATAGAATCAGCCTGATAGTGCCAGTATAGCACTGTATGTATAGAATCAGCCTGATAGTGCCAGCATAGCACTGTATGTATAGAATCAGCCTGATAGCGCCAGTATAGCACTGTATGTACAGAATCAGCCTGATAGTGCCAGTATAGCACTGTATGTATAGACTCAGCCTGATAGTGCCAGCATAGCACTGTATGTATAGAATCAGCCTGATAGTGCCAGCATAGCACTGTATGTATAGAATCAGCCTGATAGCGCCAGTATAGCACTGTATGTATAGAATCAGCCTGATAGCGCCAGTATAGCACTGTATGTATAGAATCAGCCTGATAGCGCCAGTATAGCACTGTATGTATAGAATCAGCCTGATAGTGCCAGTATAGCACTGTATGTATAGAATCAGCCTGATAGCGCCAGTATAGCACTGTATGTATAGAATCAGCCTGATAGCGCCAGTATAGCACTGTATGTATAGAATCAGCCTGATAGTGCCAGTATAGCACTGTATGTATAGAATCAGCCTGATAGTGCCAGTATAGCACTGTATGTATAGAATCAGCCTGATAGTGCCAGTATAGCACTGTATGTATAGAATCAGCCTGATAGTGCCAGTATAGCACTGTATGTATAGAATCAGCCTGATAGTGCCAGTATAGCACTGTATGTATAGAATCAGCCTGATAGTGCCAGTATAGCACTGTATGTATAGAATCAGCCTGATAGTGCCAGTATAGCACTGTATGTATAGAATCAGCCTGATAGTGCCAGTATAGCACTGGTTTTAGGTTATATAGGAAAATCCTGGTGATTGGTGCGCTTTAAGGCTATGTGCGCACGTTGCGTACAAGCCCTGCAGAAATTTCTGCAGCGATCTGAAGAGCACATGTGCGCTTTAGATCGCTGCAGAAATGTCCGTAGTGAGCGCCGATTCCATGCGCTCTGCCTGCAGCTCCTGCCATAGACAGAGCAGGAGCTGCCGGCAAAGCGCAGGAAAGAAGTGACATGTCACTTCTTTTTGCGCAGCGCTTCGGCAGTAGCCGAAGCGCTGCGCTCTTAAACGCCATGTGCGCACGGCCCCTGCACAATCTCCATAGACTGTGCAGGGGACGCAGGACGCATGCAGTTACGCTGCGCTACAAAGCGCAGCGTAACTGCATGTTTTTACGCGACGTGCGCACATAGCCTTAGGGTACGTGCTGACGATCAGGATTAGTAGCGCTTCGGACACAGGGTGTTTTCGCTGTGTAGTACAGTACAAGGTTGGATTTATAGAAATCTCCAGCCCTCTCTTCTCATTTCTACGCTGCGTATACTGACCTGCAGTGCGGGTTTCCTATCCGCAGCATGTCAATTTCTTGAGCAGAGACGCTTGAATATCCTGAGAGGGAGAAAGCAGCAGACGCAGCAAAAATACGCTGCGCCCAGAAGGCTAGATAACCCTGATCGCGGGCACGTACCATAAAGATGACAAACACTTCAGTGAGCAAGTTCAGTGTTAGCGGGTGAATGGTCTCACCGTTCAGTAACAAGACGCGGAATGGAAGGCGCAGCAGCTGGATCGGGCAGTTCACTCTCTGGCAGCCGATAGTCAACTTGTAGACATATTTAACTGACTGGCCTCGAAAAGATGGTGGCGCCGTGAGGGGCAAAGTCTCACTGTAGGAGTCTGAAACGAGAGCAAGTCCCAGTGTCAATTTACATGAGAAGTCAGTGCCTGCCACCTCTCAGACTCTTCCACAACACAGCTATGTCAGACCACGAGGACCCCAGTATCTCCCCTTCTTACATGACTTTGTCTCCCCAGGGTCTAGCCGCAGGTCACAGAACAATATCTTGGGAGGAGTAGATAAGATACACTGCCCTCTCTCACCTAAGAAAAAAAAGAAGAGATTAGGGAGGCAGTAGAGGGCGCTGCGGGGATTGGCGGAGGGGGTTCATACACACCTCTGTTAGGGATGAACACCGTCTCGTTCTCTGCCTGCACGTCCTGCCGGGGCTCCTCACTGGCTGGTAGCTGCACCCTGCTGTCACTAGCATGAAACTGGCAGTGTATCTGTGCACTCGCCCACGCCAGGGTCTCACTGCAAGAGGAAAAGACTTATAACCACCAACACCTTCAACCAAGAGCAGGCCCCAACATCCAGCCTGCGGTGCACTAGTGAGTACACACTGTACTATATAACCTGCAGTTTATAGAAACACACCATCCCATCCAGATAACACAACATCCACCACCCTCCAGTCCAGAGAACCCAATATCCGCTCCCCATCCAGAGAACCCAACATCTGCCCCCCCATCCAGAGAACCACACATCAACCACCTTGTCCAGACAACTCAGCATCTAGCACCCTCCCGTCCAGAGAAACCAAAAATCAGCCACCTTGTCTAGACAAGCCAACATTAACTACCCTCATGTCCAGAGAACCCAACATGAGCCAACCTGTCCAGACAACCCAGCATCCACTATCCTCCCGAGTCCCATCCAAAGAACTCTACATCCGTTACCCCATCCAGAGAACACAACATCTGGCACCCTGTCCAGAGAACCAAACATCTACCAGCCCATCCAGAAAACCAAACATCTTCCACCAAGTCCAGAGAACACGACATACGTCACCCTGTCTACAGAACACCAGGACATCAACCGTAACTGCAGAAAAACAAACATCAGCTACTCCATGCAAAGAACCTAACATCCTTTACCACATCCAGAGAATCCACACATCCGCCCACCAGTCCAGAGAACTAAACATCCTCAACCACATCCACAGAATCAACACAGGCGCCACCCAGTCCAGAGAACCCAACATCCTCAACCACATCCAGAGAATCCACACATCTGCCACCCTGTCCAGGAAACCCAACATCCTCAACCACATCCAGAGAATCCACACATCCGCCCACCCTGTCCAGAGAACCCAACATCCTCAACCACATCCAGAGAATCCACACATCCTCCACCCTGTCCCGAGAACCCAACATCCTCAACCACATCCAGAGAATCCACACATCTGCCCACCTGTCCAGAGAACCCAACATCCTCAACCACATCCAGAGAATCCACACATCCGCCCACCTGTCCAGAGAACCCAACATCCTCAACCACATCCAGAGAATCCACACATCCGCCCACCTGTCCAGAGAACCCAACATCCTCAACCACATCTAGAGAATCCTCACATCTGCCCACCTGTCCAGAGAACCCAACATCCTCAACCACATCCAGAGAATCCTCACATCTGCCCACCTGTCCAGAGAACCCAACATCCTCAACCACATCCAGAGAATCCTCACATCTGCCCACCTGTCCAGAGAACCCAACATCCTCAACCACATCCAGAGAATCCTCACATCTGCCCACCTGTCCAGAGAACCCAACATCCTCAACCACATCCAGAGAATCCTCACATCTGCCCACCTGTCCAGAGAACCCAACATCCTCAACCACATCCAGAGAATCCTCACATCTGCCCACCTGTCCAGAGAACCCAACATCCTCAACCACATCCAGAGAATCCTCACAGGCGCCACCCTGTCCAGAGAACTCACCATCCTCAACCACATCCAGAGAAGCCACACATCCGATACCCTGTCCAGAGAACACCACAGTGTCAGCCATCACCTCAACAAGCACAACCACATCTGTTATCACCTCAGCGAACACATCTGCCATCACAATAACACCTGTTAACACTTCACTGCCATCATTTCACAGACAACAAGGTAAAGAATCCACAGGTGATGGCTCCAACCAAACCTAAACCTTGGTCTTAGAAGGAAAGATAAAACTTAACACTTGATCTTCTGGTTGTGATAACAGATTGTGTAAGAGATCAGTGCATGCTCAATAAGACTCCCTGAAAATATCTCTTTTGTTTAATTTTATTGTCCCCAATATCGACCAACATGAGAAGATAAGTAAGTGTCCTGGCAGAGCATCTCCCTCCTGCACAGTCTGATGGCCACGTGCTCCCAGGGTGTTGATGACCTGTCACTTGGGCTAACAAATATGAACAGAGCCTTGTCTGCTGTTCTATTCCTCTTTGTGCCTGAGCCACTGTATTGCACGTTAATTGCTTTCGCTGCGCAGCAGGTAAAATGTCTGCTTGTAGATCAAATGTGTAGCAGAGTCTTCATCTGCCTCTACAGAACACAATTTATATCCATTCACAAGGGACAAAACTCATTTCTTTTCCAAATGGTAAGATGGCTGTGCGGTCTCATGGTACAGAGACTTGCAGAAAAGTGATGCAAGTGATGAAAGCAGCACAATTGCTCCCAAGAATGTCCCAGACATAGGGAGATCAATACTCTGGAGAGGTGAATATTGGAAGCAAATGAACTGGGACAGTGGTGACCAGATGAAGCAGTAGAGATGGATCAGCAGGACTGTTGTAGAGGAGACCAGATGAAGCAGTAGAGATGGATCCAGCAGCACTGTTGTAGAGAAGACCAGATGAAGCAGTAGAGATGGATCAGCAGCACTGTTGTAGAGGAGACCAGATGAAGCAGTAGAGATGGATCCAGCAGCACTGTTGTAGAGGAGACCAGATGAAGCAGTAGAGATGGATCCAGCAGCACTGTTGTAGAGAAGACCAGATGAAGCAGTAGAGATGGATCCAGCAGCACTGTTGTAGAGGAGACCAGATGAAGCAGTAGAGATGGATCAGCAGGACTGTTGTAGAAGAGACCAGATGAAGCAGTAGAGATGGATCAGCAGCACTGTTGTAGAGAAGACCAGATGAAGCAGTAGAGATGGATCAGCAGCACTGTTGTAGAGGAGACCAGATGAAGCAGTAGAGATGGATCCAGCAGCACTGTTGTAGAGAAGACCAGATGAAGCAGTAGAGATGGATCAGCAGCACTGTTGTAGAGAAGACCAGATGAAGCAGTAGAGATGGATCCAGCAGCACTGTTGTAGAGAAGACCAGATGAAGCAGTAGAGATGGATCAGCAGGACTGTTGTAGAGGAGACCAGATGAAGCAGTAGAGATGGATCCAGCAGCACTGTTGTAGAGAAGACCAGATGAAGCAGTAGAGATGGATCAGCAGCACTGTTGTAGAGGAGACCAGATGAAGCAGTAGAGATGGATCCAGCAGGACTGTTGTAGAAGAGACCAGATGAAGCAGTAGAGATGGATCAGCAGGACTGTTGTAGAGGAGACCAGATGAAGCAGTAGAGATGGATCAGCAGCACTGTTGTAGAGGAGACCAGATGAAGCAGTAGAGATGGATCCAGCAGGACTGTTGTAGAGGAGACCAGATGAAGCAGTAGAGATGGATCAGCAGCACTGTTGTAGAGGAGACCAGATGAAGCAGTAGAGATGGATCAGCAGGACTGTTGTAGAGGAGACCAGATGAAGCAGTAGAGATGGATCAGCAGCACTGTTGTAGAGGAGACCAGATGAAGCAGTAGAGATGGATACAGCAGGACTGTTGTAGAGGAGACCAGATGAAGCAGTAGAGATGGATCAGCAGCACTGTTGTAGAGAAGACCAGATGAAGCAGTAGAGATGGATCCAGCAGCACTGTTGTAGAGAAGACCAGATGAAGCAGTAGAGATGGATCAGCAGCACTGTTGTAGAGGAGACCAGATGAAGCAGTAGAGATGGATCAGCAGCACTGTTGTAGAAGAGACCAGATGAAGCAGTAGAGATGGATCCAGCAGCACTGTTGTAGAGGAGACCAGAAGAAGCAGTAGAGATGGATCCAGCAGGACTGTTGTAGAGGAGACCAGATGAAGCAGTAGAGATGGATCCAGCAGGACTGTTGTAGAGGAGACCAGATGAAGCAGTAGAGATAGATCCAGCAGCACTGTTGTAGAGGAGACCAGATGAAGCAGTAGAGATGGATCAGCAGCACTGTTGTAGAAGAGACCAGATGAAGCAGTAGAGATGGATCCAGCAGGACTGTTGTAGAGGAGACCAGATGAAGCAGTAGAGATGGATCCAGCAGGACTGTTGTAGAGGAGACCAGATGAAGCAGTAGAGATGGATCCAGCAGGACTGCTGTAGAGGAGACCAGATGAAGCAGTAGAGATGGATCAGCAGCACTGTTGTAGAGGAGACCAGATGAAGCAGTAGGGATGGATCAACAGCACTGTTGTAGAGGAGACCAGATGAAGCAGTAGAGATGGATCCAGCAGGACTGTTGTACAGGAGACCAGATGAAGCAGTAGAGATGGATCAGCAGCACTGTTGTAGAGAAGACCAGATAAAGCAGTAGAGATGGATCAGCAGCACTGTTGTAGAGGAGACCAGATGAAGCAGTAGAGATGGATCAGCAGCACTGTTGTAGAAGAGACCGGGGGGGGAACAGTTGTGGTCACGGCCGATGACCGGTTCCGTGACCTTGGGGGTCGGTCCGATAAAAAAGGGTGAAAAATAAAAAGGAGCGATCTGTAATAATCTGTAATAGATCAGTGCACACAGCGTGCCATGGCTCTCAGCAGTGAGAGTCCTGATTACACAGCAGACCACAGTATACCATGTGCACTGATCGATCTGTAATAAATCAGTGCACACAGGCTGCCATGACTCTCGGCAGTGAGAGTCCTGATTACACAGCAGACCACAGTATATGATGGGCATGGAGCGATCTGTAATAGATCAGTGCACACAGGCTGCCATGGCTCTCAGCAGTGAGAGTCCTGATTACACAGCAGACCGCAGTAAATGATGGGCATGGAGCGATCTGTAATAATCTGTAATAGATCAGTGCACACAGGCTGCCATGGCTCTCGGCAGTGAGAGTTCTGATTACACAGCAGACCGCAGTATACGATGGGCATGGAGCGATCTGTAATAATCTGTAATAGATCAGTGCACACAGGCTGCCATGACTCTCGGCATCTCAGCAGTGAGAGTCCTGATTACACAGCAGACCGCAGTATACGATGGGCATGGAGCGATCTGTAATAGATCAGTGCACACAGGCTGCCATGGCTCTCAGCAGTGAGAGTCCTGATTACACAGCAGACCGCAGTATACGATGGGCATGGAGCGATCTGTAATAATCTGTAATAGATCAGTGCACACAGGCTGCCATGGCTCTCAGCATCTCAGCAGTGAGAGTCCTGATTACACAGCAGCCCGCAGTATATGATGGGCATGGAGCGATCTGTAATAATCTGTAATAGATCAGTGCACACAGGCTGCCATGACTCTCAGCATCTCAGCAGTGAGAGTCCTGATTACACAGCAGACCGCAGTATACGATGGGCATGGAGCGATCTGTAATAATCTGTAATAGATCAGTGCACACAGGCTGCCATGGCTCTCAGCAGCGAGAGTCCTGATTACACAGCAGACTGCAGTATATGATGGGCATGGAGCGATCTGTAATAATCTGTAATAGATCAGTGCACACAGGCTGCCATGGCTCTCAGCAGTGAGAGTCCTGATTACACAGCAGCCCGCAGTATATGATGGGCATGGAGCGATCTGTAATAATCTGTAATAGATCAGTGCACACAGGCTGCCATGACTCTCAGCATCTCAGCAGTGAGAGTCCTGATTACACAGCAGACCGCAGTATACGATGGGCATGGAGCGATCTGTAATAGATCAGTGCACACAGGCTGCCATGGCTCTCAGCAGTGAGAGTCCTGATTACACAGCAGACTGCAGTATATGATGGGCATGGAGCGATCTGTAATAATCTGTAATAGATCAGTGCACACAGGCTGCCATGACTCTCAGCATCTCAGCAGTGAGAGTCCTGATTACACAGCAGACCGCAGTATACGATGGGCATGGAGCGATCTGTAATAGATCAGTGCACACAGGCTGCCATGGCTCTCAGCAGCGAGAGTCCTGATTACACAGCAGACTGCAGTATATGATGGGCATGGAGCGATCTGTAATAATCTGTAATAGATCAGTGCACACAGGCTGCCATGGCTCTCAGCAGTGAGAGTCCTGATTACACAGCAGACCGCAGTATACGATGGGCATGGAGCGATCTGTAATAATCTGTAATAGATCAGTGCACACAGGCTGCCATGGCTCTCAGCATCTCAGCAGTGAGAGTCCTGATTACACAGCAGCCCGCAGTATATGATGGGCATGGAGCGATCTGTAATAATCTGTAATAGATCAGTGCACACAGGCTGCCATGACTCTCAGCATCTCAGCAGTGAGAGTCCTGATTACACAGCAGACCGCAGTATACGATGGGCATGGAGCGATCTGTAATAGATCAGTGCACACAGGCTGCCATGGCTCTCAGCAGCGAGAGTCCTGATTACACAGCAGACTGCAGTATATGATGGGCATGGAGCGATCTGTAATAATCTGTAATAGATCAGTGCACACAGGCTGCCATGGCTCTCAGCAGTGAGAGTCCTGATTACACAGCAGACCGCAGTATATGATGGGCATGGAGCGATCTGTAATAATCTGTAATAGATCAGTGCACACAGGCTGCCATGACTCTCAGCATCTCAGCAGTGAGAGTCCTGATTACACAGCAGACCGCAGTATACGATGGGCATGGAGCGATCTGTAATAGATCAGTGCACACAGGCTGCCATGGCTCTCAGCAGTGAGAGTCCTGATTACACAGCAGACTGCAGTATATGATGGGCATGGAGCGATCTGTAATAATCTGTAATAGATCAGTGCACACAGGCTGCCATGGCTCTCGGCAGTGAGAGTTCTGATTACACAGCAGACCGCAGTATACGATGGGCATGGAGCGATCTGTAATAGATCAGTGCACACAGGCTGCCATGGCTCTCAGCAGTGAGAGTCCTGATTACACAGCAGACTGCAGTATATGATGGGCATGGAGCGATCTGTAATAATCTGTAATAGATCAGTGCACACAGGCTGCCATGGCTCTCAGCAGTGAGAGTCCTGATTACACAGCAGACCGCAGTATACGATGGGCATGGAGCGATCTGTAATAATCTGTAATAGATCAGTGCACACAGGCTGCCATGGCTCTCAGCAGTGAGAGTCCTGATTACACAGCAGACTGCAGTATATGATGGGCATGGAGCGATCTGTAATAATCTGTAATAGATCAGTGCACACAGGCTGCCATGGCTCTCGGCAGTGAGAGTCCTGATTACACAGCAGACCGCAGTATACGATGGGCATGGAGCGATCTGTAATAGATCAGTGCACACAGGCTGCCATGACTCTCGGCAGTGAGAGTTCTGATTACACAGCAGACCGCAGTATACGATGGGCATGGAGCGATCTGTAATAATCTGTAATAGATCAGTGAACACAGGCTGCCATGACTCTCGGCAGTGAGAGTTCTGATTACACAGCAGACCGCAGTATATGATGGGCATGGAGAGATCTGTAATAATCTGTAATAGATCAGTGCACACAGGCTGCCATGGCTCTCAGCAGTGAGAGTGCTGATTACACAGCAGACCGCAGTATATGATGGGCATGGAGAGATCTGTAATAGATCAGTGCACACAGGCTGCCATGACTCTTGGCAGTGAGCGTCCTGATTACACAGCAGACTGCAGTATATGATGGGCATGGAGAGATCTGTAATAGATCAGTGCACACAGGCTGCCATGACTCTTGGCAGTGAGAGTCCTGATTACACAGCAGACCGCAGAATACCATGTGCACTGATCGATCTGTAATAATCTGTAATAGATCAGTGCACACAGGCTGCCATGACTCTGGGCAGTGAGAGTCCTGATTGCACAGGACAATGCACTGCTGAAAACGATCTTTGATGCTGCACATGGGGTGATCAGCAGCCTGCTTAAATGGCAAGAAAATCATGAAACAAGGTTTTAATAACTCTTTTTCATGATAATCTTGCAGTGAGAATGCTCTTTTCTTTCTCCCCTTATCTTTCTAAACAACCAACTTAGATTATATTTGCTGGGATTGTTGTCTATCATCTTTCTTGATCATCCTAATCCCTATGTGGTTGGTGGACAGATTTTTAAGAATTTCCGGTGAACAGATTTTATTTATATCAAGTAGCAGTTTTTCACTCAACAATTTCGACTTATATTATACTGATTGGTATTGGACTGATATTGGACTGATTGATATTGGACTGATTCATATTGGACTGATATTGGACTAGTATTGGACTGATTGATATTGGCCTGATTGATATTGGACTGACATTGACCTGATATTGACCTGATATTGACCTGATATTGGCCTGATATTGGCCTGGTTGATTTTGGATTGATATTGGACTGATTGATATTGACCTGATATTGACCTGATATTGGCCTGGTTGATTTTGGATTGATATTGGACTGATTGATATTGGACTGATATTGGCCTGATTGATATTGACCTGATATTGAACTGATATTGGACTGATATTGGACTGAAATTGACCAGATTAATATTGGACTGAATGATATTGGACTGATATTGGCCTGATATTGGCCTGATTGATATTGGATTGATATTGGACTGATATTGACCTGATATTGGCCTGATATTGGCCTGGTTGATTTTGGATTGATGTTGGACTGATTGATATTGGACTGATATTGGACTGATATTGACCTGATATTGGACTGATATTGGACTGATATTGACCTGATTGATACTGGATTGATATTGGACTGATATTGACCTGAAATTGGACTGATATTGTACTGATATTGACCTCATATTGGACTGATATTGGACTGATATTGACCTGATATTGACCTGATATTGGATTGGACTGATATTGACCTGATTGATATTGGATTGATATTGGACTGATATTGACCTGAAATTGGACTGATATTGTACTGATATTGACCTCATATTGGACTGATATTGGCCTGATTGATATTGGATTGATATTGAACTGATATTGGACTGATATTGGACGGATTGATATTGGACTGATATTGGACTGGTATTGGACTGATTGATATTGGATTGATATTGGCCTGATATTGGCCTCATTGATATTGGATTGATATTGGACTGATATTGACCTGATATTGGACTGATATTGGACTGACATTGGACTGATATTGGACTGATATTGGACTGATTGACCTCATATTGACCTGATATTGGACGGATATTGGACGGATATTGGACTGATATTGGACTGATATTGGACTGATATTGGACTGACATTGGACTGACATTGGACTGACATTGGACTGACATTGGACTGACATTGGACTGACATTGGATTGACATTGGACTGACATTGGACTGACATTGGATTGACATTGGATTGACATTGGACTGATAGACTGCATATTGAACTGATATTGGGCTGATATTGGACTGATTGACTTGATATTGGACTGATATTGGACGGATATTGGACTGATATTGGACCGATTGATATTGGACTGATATTGGACTGATATTGGACTGATATTGGACTGATTGATATTGGACTGATATTGGACTGATATTGGACTGATATTGGACTGATTGATATTGGACTGATATTGGACAGATATTGGACTGACAATGGACTGATTGATATTGGACTGATATTGACCTGATATTGGACGGATATTGGACTGATTGATATTGGACTGATATTGACCTGATATTGGACGGATATTGGACTGATATTGGACTGATATTGGACTGATATTGGACTGATATTGGACTGATTGATATTGGACTGATATTGGACAGATATTGGACTGACAATGGACTGATTGATATTGGACTGATATTGGACTGATATTGACCTGATATTGGACTGATATTGGACGGATATTGGACTGATATTGGACTGATATTGGACTGATATTGGACGGATATTGGACGGATATTGGACGGATATTGGACGGATATTGGACTGATATTGGACTGATATTGGACTGATATTGGACTGATATTGGACTGATATTGGACTGATTGATATTGGACTGATTGATATTGGACAGATATTGGACAGATATTGGACTGATATTGACCTGATATTGGACGGATATTGGACTGATATTGGACTGATATTGGACTGATATTGGACTGATATTGGACTGATATTGGACTGATATTGGACGGATATTGGACTGATATTGGACTGATATTGGACTGATATTGGACTGATATTGGACTGATTGATATTGGACTGATTGATATTGGACAGATATTGGACAGATATTGGACTGACAATGGACTGATTGATATTGGACTGATATTGGACTGATTGACCTGATATTGGACTGATATTGGACTGACATTGGACTGACATTGGACTGACATTGGATTGACATTGGATTGACATTGGACTGACATTGGACTGACATTGGACTGATAGACTGCATATTGAACTGATATTGGGCTGATATTGGACTGATTGACCTGATATTGGACTGATATTGACCTGATATTGACCTGATATTGGACTGATATTGGACTGATATTGGACTGATATTGGACTGATTGATATTGGACTGATATTGGACTGATATTGGACTGATTGATATTGGACTGATATTGGACAGATATTGGACTGACAATGGACTGATTGATATTGGACTGATATTGGACTGATATTGGACTGATATTGACCTGATATTGGACGGATATTGGACTGATATTGGACTGATATTGGACTGATATTGGACTGATATTGGACTGATTGATATTGGACTGATTGATATTGGACAGATATTGGACAGATATTGGACTGACAATGGACTGATTGATATTGGACTGATATTGGACTGATTGACCTGATATTGGACTGATAGTGACCTGATATTGGACTGATATTGGACTGATATTGGACTGATATTGGATTGATATTGGACAGATATTGGACGGATATTGACCTGATATTGATCTGATATTGACCTGATATTGGACGGATATTGGACGGATATTGGACGGATATTGGACGGATATTGGACGGATTGACCTGATATTGGACGGATATTGGACGGATATTGGACGGATATTGGTCAGCAGTCCTCTCCAGCACAGGCAATGTAATTCTGTAGCTTTACAAGGCCAGATTCTTGGCCACACAGGATATAAAATGATTCTCCCCATTTGCGCACAGCCCAGACTGTAGGGCACTAGCGGAGGTGACGGGATTTACTGACGTCTTCCTACATGGTGTCTGTAACAATGCAAGATCTGCTGGACAACGCGGCTGAGACCAGAGGTGATGATGGCCGTGTCCTGGAGGAGCGTACCTGCTGGCAGAAGTGGAGAGCGCAGACAACGGGTTGGTGAAGGCCACGACACACTCCAAATTCTCACCAGCTAAATAGACCGGGCCTCGGACAAGCTTCGCAACCACTTCAATCATTGTGTAAATGAAGGAGAATCTCTGACCTGCAATAAAAAGCAGCTTATCATATCAAAGACATCACAAGACAGAAAAAGAGAGGAATCAACCTGCAACATGAAACCAGCGGCAGCTCATTATACTGGAGACATCAGAAGACAGAGAAAGAAGAGAGGAATCAACCTGCAACATGAAACCAGCGGCAGCTCATTATATTGGAGACATCAGAAGACAGAGAAAGAAGAGAGGAATCAACCTGCAACATGAAACCAGCGGCAGCTCATTATACTGGAGACATCAGAAGACAGAGAAAGAAGAGAGGAATCAACCTGCAACATGAAACCAGCGGCAGCTCATTATACTGGAGACATCAGAAGACAGAGAAAGAAGAGAGGAATCAACCTGCAACATGAAACCAGCGGCAGCTCATTATACTGGAGACATCACAAGACAGAAAGAAGAGAGGAATCAACCTGCAACATGAAACCAGCGGCAGCTCATTATACTGGAGACATCAGAAGACAGAGAAAGAAGAGAGGAATCAACCTGCAACATGAAACCAGCGGCAGCTCATTATATTGAAAACATCAGAAGACAGAGAAAGAAGAGAGGAATCAACCTGCAACATGAAACCAGCGGCAGCTCATTATACTGGAGACATCAGAAGACAGAGAAAGAAGAGAGGAATCAACCTGCAACATGAAACCAGCGGCAGCTCATTATATTGAAAACATCAGAAGACAGAGAAAGAAGAGAGGAATCAACCTGCAACATGAAACCAGCGGCAGCTCATTATACTGGAGACATCACAAGACAGAAAGAAGAGAGGAATCAACCTGCAACATGAAACCAGCGGCAGCTCATTATACTGGAGACATCACAAGACAGAAAGAAGAGAGGAATCAACCTGCAACATGAAACCAGCGGCAGCTCATTATACTGGAGACATCAGAAGACAGAGAAAGAAGAGAGGAATCAACCTGCAACATGAAACCAGCGGCAGCTCATTATATTGGAGACATCAGAAGACAGAGAAAGAAGAGAGGAATCAACCTGCAACATGAAACCAGCGGCAGCTCATTATACTGGAGACATCAGAAGACAGAGAAAGAAGAGAGGAATCAACCTGCAACATGAAACCAGCGGCAGCTCATTATACTGGAGACATCAGAAGACAGAGAAAGAAGAGAGGAATCAACCTGCAACATGAAACCAGCGGCAGCTCATTATACTGGAGACATCACAAGACAGAAAGAAGAGAGGAATCAACCTGCAACATGAAACCAGCGGCAGCTCATTATACTGGAGACATCAGAAGACAGAGAAAGAAGAGAGGAATCAACCTGCAACATGAAACCAGCGGCAGCTCATTATACTGGAGACATCAGAAGACAGAGAAAGAAGAGAGGAATCAACCTGCAACATGAAACCAGCGGCAGCTCATTATATTGAAAACATCAGAAGACAGAGAAAGAAGAGAGGAATCAACCTGCAACATGAAACCAGCGGCAGCTCATTATACTGGAGACATCACAAGACAGAAAGAAGAGAGGAATCAACCTGCAACATGAAACCAGCGGCAGCTCATTATACTGGAGACATCACAAGACAGAAAGAAGAGAGGAATCAACCTGCAACATGAAACCAGCGGCAGCTCATTATACTGGAGACATCAGAAGACAGAGAAAGAAGAGAGGAATCAACCTGCAACATGAAACCAGCGGCAGCTCATTATATTGAAAACATCAGAAGACAGAGAAAGAAGAGAGGAATCAACCTGCAACATGAAACCAGCGGCAGCTCATTATACTGGAGACATCACAAGACAGAAAGAAGAGAGGAATCAACCTGCAACATGAAACCAGCGGCAGCTCATTATACTGGAGACATCAGAAGACAGAAAGAAGAGAGGAATCAACCTGCAACATGAAACCAGCGGCAGCTCATTATACTGGAGACATCAGAAGGCAGAGAAAGAAAAGAGGAATCAACCTGCAACATGAAACCAGCGGCAGCTCATTATACTGGAGACATCAGAAGACAGAGAAAGAAGAGAGGAATGAACCTGCAACATGAAACCAGCGGCAGCTCATTATATTGAAAACATCAGAAGGCAGAGAAAGAAGAGAGGAATCAACCTGCAACATGAAACCAGCGGCAGCTCATTATATTGAAAACATCAGAAGACAGAGAAAGAAGAGAGGAATCAACCTGCAACATGAAACCAGCGGCAGCTCATTATACTGGAGACATCAGAAGGCAGAGAAAGAAGAGAGGAATCAACCTGCAACATGAAACCAGCGGCAGCTCATTATACTGGAGACATCAGAAGGCAGAGAAAGAAGAGAGGAATCAACCTGCAACATGAAACCAGCGGCAGCTCATTATACTGGAGACATCAGAAGACAGAGAAAGAAGAGAGGAATCAACCTGCAACATGAAACCAGCGGCAGCTCATTATAATGGAGACATCAGAAGACAGAAAGAAGAGAGGAATCAACCTGCAACATGAAATCAGCGGCAGCTCATTATACTGGAGACATCAGAAGACAGAGAAAGAAAAGAGGAATCAACCTGCAACATGAAACCAGCGGCAGCTCATTATACTGGAGACATCAGAAGACAGAGAAAGAAGAGAGGAATGAACCTGCAACATGAAACCAGCGGCAGCTCATTATATTGAAAACATCAGAAGACAGAGAAAGAAGAGATAAATGAACCTGCAACATGAAACCAGTGGCAGCTCATTATATTGAAAACATCAGAAGACAGAGAAAGAAGAGAGGAATCAACCTGCAACATGAAACCAGCAGCAGCTCATTATACTGGAGACATCAGAAGGCAGAGAAAGAAGAGAGGAATCAACCTGCAACATGAAACCAGCGGCAGCTCATTATACTGGAGACATCAGAAGGCAGAGAAAGAAGAGAGGAATCAACCTGCAACATGAAACCAGCGGCAGCTCATTATATTAAAAACATCAGAAGACAGAGAAAGAAGAGAGGAATCAACCTGCAACATGAAACCAGCGGCAGCTCATTATACTGGAGACATCAGAAGACAGAAAGAAGAGAGGAATCAACCTGCAACATGAAACCAGCGGCAGCTCATTATACTGGAGACATCAGAAGACAGAGAAAGAAAAGAGGAATCAACCTGCAACATGAAACCAGCGGCAGCTCATTATACTGGAGACATCAGAAGACAGAGAAAGAAGAGAGGAATCAACCTGCAACATGAAACCAGCGGCAGCTCATTATACTGGAGACATCAGGAGACAGAGAAAGAAGAGAGGAATCAACCTGCAACATGAAACCAGCGGCAGCTCATTATACTGGAGACATCAGAAGACAGAAAGAAAAGAGGAATCAACCTAGAACATAAAACCAGCGGCAGCTCATTATACTGGAGACATCAAAAGACAAAGAAAGAAGAGAGGAATCAACCTGCAACATGAAACCAGCGGCAGCTCATTATATTGGAAACATCAGAAGACAGAAATAAGAGAGGAATCAACCTGCAACATGAAACCAGCGGCAGCTCATTATACTGGAGACATCAGAAGACAGAGAAAGAAGAGAGGAATCAACCTGCAACATGAAACCAGCGGCAGCTCATAATACTGGAGACATCAGAAGACAGAGAAAGAAGAGAGGAATCAACCTGCAACATGAAACCAGCAGCAGCTCATTATACTGGAGACATCAGAAGACAGAGAAAGAAGAGAGGAATCAACCTGCAACATAAAACCAGCGGCAGCTCATTATACTGGAGACATCAGAAGACAGAGAAAGAAGAGAGGAATCAACCTGCAACATGAAACCAGCAGCAGCTCATTATACTGGAGACATCAGAAGACAGAGAAAGAAGAGAGGAATCAACCTGCAACATGAAACCAGCAGCAGCTCATTATACTGGAGACATCAGAAGACAGAGAAAGAAGAGAGGAATCAACCTGCAACATAAAACCAGCGGCAGCTCATTATACTGGAGACATCAAAAGACAAAGAAAGAAGAGAGGAATCAACCTGCAACATGAAACCAGCGGCAGCTCGTTACATAAGCAGATATTATATGGAGATATACTGAGGGAATATAGGTATGTTATATGGGGGATATACACTATGTGCTGTGCAGGGAATATAGGTATATTATATGGGGGATATACGCTATGTGCTGTGCAGGGAATATAGGTATGTTATATGGGGGATATACACTATGTGCTGTGCAGGGAATATAGGTATATTATATGGGGGATATACGCTATGTGCTGTGCAGGGAATATAGGTATGTTATATGGGGATATACGCTATGTGCTGTGCAGGGAATATAGGTATATTATATGGGGGATATACACTATGTGCTGTGCAGGGAATATAGGTATGTTATATGGGGATATACGCTATGTGCTGTGCAGGGAATATAGGTATATTATATGGGGGATATACGCTATGTGCTGTGCAGGGAATATAGGTATGTTATATGGGGGATATACGCTATGTGCTGTGCAGGGAATATAGGTATATTATATGGGGGATATACACTATGTGGTGTGCAGGGAATATAGGTATATTATATGGGGGATATACGCTATGTGCTGTGCAGGGAATATAGGTATATTATATGGGGGATATACACTATGTGCTGTGCAGGGAATATAGGTATATTATATGGGGGATATACACTATGTGCTGTGCAGGGAATATAGGTATATTATATGGGGGATATACGCTATGTGCTGTGCAGGGAATATAGGTATGTTATATGGGGGATATACGCTATGTGCTGTGCAGGGAATATAGGTATATTATATGGGGGATATACGCTATGTGCTGTGCAGGGAATATAGGTATGTTATATGGGGGATATACACTATGTGCTGTGCAGGGAATATAGGTATATTATATGGGGGATATACACTATGTGCTGTGCAGGGAATATAGGTATATTATATGGGGGATATACACTATGTGCTGTGCAGGGAATATAGGTATATTATATGGGGGATATACGCTATGTGCTGTGCAGGGAATATAGGTATGTTATATATGGGGGATATACGCTATGTGCTGTGCAGGGAATATAGGTATATTATATGGGGGATATACGCTATGTGCTGTGCAGGGAATATAGGTATGTTATATGGGGGATATACACTATGTGCTGTGCAGGGAATATAGGTATATTATATGGGGGATATACACTATGTGCTGTGCAGGGAATATAGGTATATTATATGGGGATATACACTATGTGCTGTGCAGGGAATATAGGTATATTATATGGGGGATATACGCTATGTGCTGTGCAGGGAATATAGGTATGTTATATGGGGGATATACGTTATGTGCTGTGCAGGGAATATAGGTATATTATATGGGGGATATACGCTATGTGCTGTGCAGGGAATATAGGTATGTTATATGGGGGATATACACTATGTGCTGTGCAGGGAATATAGGTATATTATATGGGGGATATACACTATGTGCTGTGCAGGGAATATAGGTATATTATATGGGGGATATACACTATGTGCTGTGCAGGGAATATAGGTATATTATATGGGGGATATACGCTATGTGCTGTGCAGGGAATATAGGTATGTTATATGGGGGATATACGCTATGTGCTGTGCAGGGAATATAGGTATGTTATATGGGGGATATACGCTATGTGCTGTGCAGGGAATATAGGTATGTTATATGGGGGATATACGCTATGTGCTGTGCAGGGAATATAGGTATATTATATGGGGGATATACGCTATGTGCTGTGCAGGGAATATAGGTATGTTATATGGGGGATATACACTATGTGCTGTGCAGGGAATATAGGTATATTATATGGGGGATATACACTATGTGCTGTGCAGGGAATATAGGTATATTATATGGGGGATATACACTATGTGCTGTGCAGGGAATATAGGTATATTATATGGGGGATATACGCTATGTGCTGTGCAGGGAATATAGGTATGTTATATGGGGATATACGCTATGTGCTGTGCAGGGAATATAGGTATGTTATATGGGGATATACACTATGTGCTGTGCAGGGAATATAGGTATATTATATGGGGGATATACGCTATGTGCTGTGCAGGGAATATAGGTATGTTATATGGGGATATACACTATGTGCTGTGCAGGGAATATAGGTATATTATATGGGGGATATACACTATGTGCTGTGCAGGGAATATAGGTATGTTATATGGGGGATATACACTATGTGGTGTGCAGGGAATATAGGTATGTTATATGGGGGATATACACTATGTGCTGTGCAGGGAATATAGGTATGTTATATGGGGGATATACACTATGTGCTGTGCAGGGAATATAGGTATATTATATGGGGATATACACTATGTGCTGTGCAGGGAATATAGGTATATTATATGGGGGGATATACGCTATGTGCTGTGCAGGGAATATAGGTATGTTATATGGGGGATATACACTATGTGCTGTGCAGGGAACATAGGTATATTCTATGGGGGATATACACTATGTGCTGTGCAGGGAATATAGGTATATTATATGGGGGATATACACTATGTGCTGTGCAGGGAATATAGGTATATTATATGGGGGATATACACTATGTGCTGTGCAGGGAATATAGGTATATTATATGGGGGATATACACTATGTGCTGTGCAGGGAATATAGGTATATTATATGGGGGATATACACTATGTGCTGTGCAGGGAATATAGGTATTGTGAGACTCATGTGGGATTAGTGGATGAGGGCAGGTATATCTCACCCCCGGTATCGGTCCTATGTGACTTAGCCTGGCCAGGATCACCTGGCTACTAATGGATTAATGGGAGGTGAAGGACGGAGGTAAAAGGAATCTGGGAAGTTGGGGGAGGGTCTCCATCTGGGAACACAGTAAGCCTGTCTGTGTAGGAGACACTTGTGAGGAGCAGTGCCTGATGTTTGTATGGTTTAGCTGGAAGGGAGAAGCCCTCCAGTTGGTAGTTAGGATAACACTGTGTATAGTTAGTGCCGGACAGGCAAGGATTTATTTTGTTGGTGTTTTTTTTTCTTTTTGTTTATGCTTCACTGCAATAAACCTGACCAAGCGTCAGTTACACCTTGAATTCGGCTGTCTGCCTGAGGTGAATACGTGCCCTTTGAACCCAGCAAAGGCGATCCCGGAGCGTGTTATCACATTGTGGTGGAGAACGCGGGCAGCATGTTACAGCGCATCATAATGGATGACGTGGTGAAAGCGCTGGTACAATCCGCAGCTGTGCAGCAGGAGGCTAATCGCTTGATGTCGGCACAGTTGAAGGAACTGGTGGAATCGACGGTTAAAGACCGCCAACTTTTGCAGCAGGTGGCGCAGCGTCTGGCGACCGTACCGGAGAGTAATGCGGAGGCTGACCAGAGGGTGATTCATGTGAGTCGGTGCTGGCAGAAATTAACCACAGAGGACGATGTGGAAGCTTACCTGACCACGTTTGAACGGACGGCGGAGCGGGAAAAGTGGCCAAAGGAGCGATGGGCCGACTTGCTTGCACCGTTTCTGGCAGGTGAGGCCCAAAAAGCCTACTTTGATCTTGAGCCTGAAGCAGCGCATGACTTTGATAAACTAAAAGCCGAGATCCTTGCCCGGCTGGGAGTGACGACGGCCGTGCGAGCACAGAGAGTTCATCAATGGACTTATCAGCCCGATAAACCACCGCGGTCACAGATGTTTGACCTCATTCACTTGACCAAGAAATGGCTCCAGCCCGAGGTTTTGACGGCGCCAGAGATGGTACAAAGAATCGTTCTGGATAAATACCTAAGAGCTCTACCGCCATCTCTGAAGAGGTGGGTAAGCCATGGAAACCCCACGACAGCGGATCAGCTAGTGGATCTAGTGGAGCGTTATTCCTTGGCAGAAGGACTTATGGACGATGCTACACATCCTCGCTCTTCCCCTTCTCGACGAGGATCTGGTAAGACTGTTCCAGGGTCATGGGGAGGAGGAAAATATCCTAAGGCAGTGGAGGAGGAAAACAGGACTGCTGGCCCTGTGAGGGCTAAGGTGCCAAACTATGGTCTCAGCAAGGGGCCCGTGAGGTGTTTCCGCTGCCAGGAGTTGGGCCACATTGCTGCAAACTGTCCAGTAACTGCAGAACCGATGCAGTGTGATGTTACGGACTTTGAAAAACGCAGGGCTATGGTTGCACGGGTAGTGTGTGTTGCTGCATGTCAAGGCGATATGAAAAAACACCTGTGTGAAGTGTCCATTGATGGCAATACTGTTGTTGCGCTGTTGGACTCGGGGAGTGTGGTGACTCTGGTAAAGGCCAGTCTGGTAACAGTCCCGATGGGACCGTCAGATAAATTTTCTGTGACATGTGTGCATGGAGACACCTGCTCGTACCTCACAACGGTCTCCTGCATTACTACGCCCTATGGGTCTGTGCATCATAAGGTGGGACTAGTACCAGCACTATTGCATGATATCATTTTGGGCAGGGATTTTCCCCACTTCTGGCAGTTGTGGGAGAACCAATTAGTACCCCAGGGTAGCCGCACGGATGATCCTTCTCCCACACCTTGTGTGGGCCCGGAGCCACTAGAGGATGCCCCACAAGAGGGTTCAGAGGAGGAATCCGCTGAAAACAACCCCCAGTTCCCCTTTTCAGTTCTGGCGGGTGATTCCGATGAACCCGGGGCAGAGGCGGACACGGGTGGCTGTCCCCCTTCCTCTTGGCTGAATTTGGAAGTCCAGAAAGATGACTTCCAAAGTGAGCAAATGAGAGATCCTACCCTTACTCAGGCTATAAAAAATGTTAAAATGATAAACGGGGTGCAGGTGGATGCAGGTACTAGGCTGGCTTACCCCTACATGGCCCTGGAGAATGACTTTCTCTATCAGATAGAGAAGAAGGGGGATGACACAGTACAACGATTGGTTGTGCCGAGAGCCTACAGGCGGAGAGTGCTGGACCTGGCACACGGACACATGATGGGGGGACACCTGGGGGTCCAGAAAACTACCGAAAGGATATTACACTGTTTTGTTTGGCCCGGCATGCATCACGATATTCGCACCTATTGCGAGTCTTGTCCCGACTGCCAAATGTCTGCGCCTAGGCCCCGTTTCTGTAGCCCCTTAGTACCTCTGCCTATCATCGAGATCCCATTTGAGAGAATTGGGATGGATTTAGTTGGACCCCTCCCCAAGTCTGCACGAGGACACCAGCACATCCTTGTCATCTTGGATTATGCCACTCGTTACCCCGAGGCCATCCCTTTGCGTAACACGGCCACCAAGACCATTGCCAAGGAGCTGGTCCATGTGTTTAGTCGGGTTGGTGTCCCAAAACAAATACTCACAGACCAAGGAACCCCCTTTATGTCTAAAGTAATGAAAGAACTCTGCAGGCTGTTACAAATAGCACAGTTACGCACCTCCGTGTATCACCCTCAAACGGACGGACTGGTCGAACGGTTTAACAAAACTTTGAAACAGATGCTCCGTAAGGCGATAGACAAGGACGGGAAGAACTGGGACTACTTACTCCCGTATTTGCTTTTTGCCATCCGGGAGGTGCCCCAGTCTTCCACCGGGTTCTCTCCTTTCGAGCTTCTGTACGCCCGACGTCCCCGTGGACTGTTAGATGTCGCTAAAGAAACCTGGGAGGGACAGGTCACCCCGTTCAAAAGCGTAATAGACCATGTAACCCAAATGCAGGACCGTATTGCGGCGGTGATGCCCATCGTTAAAGAGCATATGATACAGGCTCAAGGAGCACAGAAAAGGATTTATGATAGGGGGGCCAAGATCCGTACTTTTGCACCCGGAGATAGGGTGTTGATCCTGGTCCCCACGGCAGAAAGCAAATTTCTGGCAAAGTGGCAAGGCCCCTTTGAAATTAAGGAACGGGTGGGTGAGGTAAACTACAAAGTGTACCAGGCTGGTAAAAGGAAGCCTGAACAGATTTATCACGTGAATCTGATAAAACCCTGGAAGGACCGTCCAGCTCTGTCAGCAGGTCTGGCCCTTCCGGTCTGCAAGCAGACCATACCGGATGTCGGGACGGCGGAGACTCTGTCGGAGCGGCAAAAGACCGACGTCAAGCAGTTTGTAATCAACAATCACGAGTTTTTCTCGGAAAAGCCCGGGCAGACCACTCTCATTAAACATGACATCATAACAGAGCCTGGGGTAACAGTTCAGGTAAAGCCCTACCGAATACCGGAGGCTCGGCGGGAAGCTGTCTCCCGAGAAGTGAAGACCATGTTAGAGTTAGGTGTAATCGAGGAATCGCATAGCGCCTGGTCGAGTCCGATTGTGTTAATACCGAAACCAGACGGCTCCATTAGATTCTGCAATGACTTCAGGAGATTAAATGCGGTCTCCAAATTTGATGCATACCCTATGCCACGGGTCGACGAATTAATAGATCGGCTTGGAAAAGCCCGGTATATCACGACCCTAGACTTAACGAAGGGCTATTGGCAGATCCCGCTAACAGAGGCCGCTAAAGAGAAAACCGCGTTTTCTACACCGGAAGGTTTATACCAGTATGTGTATATGCCGTTTGGACTACACGGGGCACCGGCAACCTTTCAAAGGTTGATGGACCGAGTCCTGAGGCCCCATAGGCACTATGCTTCTGCGTATTTGGATGACATAGTCATATACAGCCTGGACTGGGAGACGCACCTCCAGAAACTAGAGGCTGTGATTGAGGACCTGCGGGAGGCGGGTCTAACAGCAAACCCCAAGAAATGTCATATCGGGCTGGAAGAAGCCCGGTATTTGGGATACGTAATTGGGAGGGGAATTGTTAAACCCCAGATTGACAAGATACAAGCCATTCAGAAATGGCCGCAACCAGTCAACAAGAAGCAGGTGAGAGCGTTTTTGGGAATAGCCGGCTACTACCGACGGTTCATTCCCAATTTTGCGGCTACCGCTGTTCCCCTGACGGACCTTACCAAAGGGAAAGACTCTGTCATGATCAAATGGACCACGGCAGCCGAAGAAGCCTTCCATAACTTAAAACTAGCTCTTTGCTCTCAACCTGTGCTAATGACTCCTGACTTCCGCAGCGAGTTCGTGGTCCAAACGGACGCTTCTGATGCCGGTATCGGGGCTGTATTGTCACAACTGAAGGACGGAGAGGAACATCCGGTCCTTTATCTTAGTCGGAAACTTAATAAGCATGAACGCAACTATGCCATAGTGGAAAAAGAATGCTTAGCCATTAAGTGGGCTCTAGAGTCCCTTAAATATTACTTGATTGGAAGGAAGTTCCGGCTGATCACTGACCATGCCCCTCTCAAGTGGATGCACTTGAATAGGGAACGGAATGGCCGAGTGACCCGGTGGTTCCTTGCACTTCAGGCCTACCGTTTTACAGTGGAGCACCGCCCGGGGGTGCGGATGGGGAATGCTGATGCCCTGTCTCGTGTGCACTGTTTTGTGGGTGCCGTTGCTCAGCCGAGGTGGTCTGAGCAGAGGGGGGGGATATGTGAGACTCATGTGGGATTAGTGGATGAGGGCAGGTATATCTCACCCCGGTATCGGTCCTATGTGACTTAGCCTGGCCAGGATCACCTGGCTACTAATGGATTAATGGGAGGTGAAGGACGGAGGTAAAAGGAATCTGGGAAGTTGGGGGAGGGTCTCCATCTGGGAACACAGTAAGCCTGGCTGTGTAGGAGACACTTGTGAGGAGCAGTGCCTGATGTTTGTATGGTTTAGCTGGAAGGGAGAAGCCCTCCAGTTGGTAGTTAGGATAACACTGTGTATAGTTAGTGCCGGACAGGCAAGGATTTATTTTGTTGGTGTTTTTTTTTCTTTTTGTTTATGCTTCACTGCAATAAACCTGACCAAGCGTCAGTTACACCTTGAATTCGGCTGTCTGCCTGAGGTGAATACGTGCCCTTTGAACCCAGCAAAGGCGATCCCGGAGCGTGTTATCACAGTATGTTATATGGGGGATATACACTATGTGGTGTGCAGGGAATATAGGTATATTATATGGGGGATATACACTATGTGCTGTGCAGGGAATATAGGTATATTATATGGGGGATATACGCTATGTGCTGTGCAGGGAATATAGGTATATTATATGGGGGATATACGCTATGTGCTGTGCAGGGAATATAGGTATATTATATGGGGGATATACACTATGTGCTGTGCAGGGAATATAGGTATGTTATATGGGGGATATACGCTATGTGCTGTGCAGGGAATATAGGTATATTATATGGGGGATATACACTATGTGGTGTGCAGGGAATATAGGTATATTATATGGGGGATATACACTATGTGGTGTGCAGGGAATATAGGTATATTATATGGGGGATATACGCTATGTGCTGTGCAGGGAATATAGGTATGTTATATGGGGGATATACGCTATGTGCTGTGCAGGGAATATAGGTATAATATATGGGGGTATACGCTATGTGCTGTGCAGGGAATATAGGTATGTTATATGGGGGATATACGCTATGTGCTGTGCAGGGAATATAGGTATGTTATATGGGGGATATACACTATGTGCTGTGCAGGGAATATAGGTATATTATATGGGGGATATACGCTATGTGCTGTGCAGGGAATATAGGTATGTTATATGGGGGATATACACTATGTGGTGTGCAGGGAATATAGGTATGTTATATGGGGGATATACGCTATGTGCTGTGCAGGGAATATAGGTATGTTATATGGGGGATATACGCTATGTGCTGTGCAGGGAATATAGGTATGTTATATGGGGGATATACGCTATGTGCTGTGCAGGGAATATAGGTATATTATATGGGGGATATACGCTATGTGGTGTGCAGGGAATATAGGTATATTATATGGGGGATATACACTATGTGCTGTGCAGGGAATATAGGTATGTTATATGGGGGATATACACTATGTGCTGTGCAGGGAACATAGGTATATTCTATGGGGGATATACACTATGTGCTGTGCAGGGAATATAGGTATATTATATGGGGGATATACGCTATGTGCTGTGCAGGGAATATAGGTATGTTATATGGGGGATATACACTATGTGCTGTGCAGGGAACATAGGTATATTCTATGGGGGATATACGCTATGTGCTGTGCATAATTATTAGGCAGTCTGTATATTTAAAGATTTTATTACTAAACTCAAAACAAAATTATTATCCAGGCAAAATGTAAAAAATTTCACCTACAAATGGGCCGGACAAAAGTGTTGGCACCCTGAACGTAAAGGGATCCTGTCAGGTCCTCTGCCTCCGGGACCTCGAGCCCTTCTGTTCACATGTCTGCAGTATATTCCCTGCCTTATCCAAAATGAGGCTATGTGCGCACGTTGCGTACAGTTCACTGCAGAAATTTCTGCAGCGATCTGAAGAGCACGTGCGCTTTAAATCGCTGCAGAAATGTCCGCAGTGAAGCCGATTCCATGCGCTCTGCCTGCAGCTCCTCCCATAGACAGAGCAGGAGCTGCCGGCAAAGCGCACGGAAGAAGTGACATGTCACTTCCTTTTACGCAGCGCTTCAACAGTAGCCGAAGCGCTGCGCTCTAAAACGCCACGTGCGCACGGCCCCTGCACAATCTCCATAGACTGTGCAGGGGACGCAGGACGCATGCAGTTACGATGCGCTACAAAGCGCAGCGTAACTGCATGTATTTGCACAACGTGCGCACATAGCCTAACAGTCGCACTCAAGTGAAGAGGACGGAAGTTATTTTGCAAACTTGGCCAAATTGACTTGAGCCCAGTTACCGCGCCAAGGCGCAGCTCTCACCTGGGGCCTAGGCTACATCTCTGCCTCTTTTTGTGTCCAAACTGACCTCTTATATGGGCTAGAAAAGAACCTGCAATAGAACAATGAAAACACCTGAGGTCACTGGGAGGAGCGCGCAGACACAGGATGTCAGCGGGAGGAGCGCGCAGACACAGGAGGTCAGTGGGAGGAGCGCGCAGACACAGGAGGTCAGCGGGAGGAGCGCGCAGACACAGGAGGTCAGCGGGAGGAGCGCGCAGACACGAGGTCAGCGGGAGGAGCGCGCACACACAGGAGGTCAGCGGGAGGAGCGCGCACACACAGGAGGTCAGCGGGAGGAGCGCGCAGACACAGGAGGTCACTGGGGGGAGCGCGCAGACACAGGAGGTCAGCGGGAGGAGCGCGCACACACAGGAGGTCACTGGGAGGAGCGCGCACACACAGGAGGTCAGCGGGAGGAGCGCGCACACACAGGAGGTCAGCGGGAGGAGCGCGCAGACACAGGAGGTCACTGGGAGGAGCGCGCAGACACAGGAGGTCACTGGGAGGAGCGCGCAGACACAGGAGGTCACTGGGAGGAGCGCGCAGACACAGGAGGTCACTGGGAGGAGCGCGCAGACACAGGAGGTCACTGGGAGGAGCGCGCAGACACAGGAGGTCACTGGGAGGAGCGCGCAGACACAGGAGGTCACTGGGAGGAGCGCGCAGACACAGGAGGTCACTGGGAGGAGCGCGCAGACACAGGAGGTCACTGGGAGGAGCGCGCAGACACAGGAGGTCACTGGGAGGAGCGCGCAGACACAGGAGGTCACTGGGAGGAGCGCGCAGACACAGGAGGTCACTGGGAGGAGCGCGCAGACACAGGAGGTCACTGGGAGGAGCGCGCAGACACAGGAGGTCACTGGGAGGAGCGCGCAGACACAGGAGGTCAGCGGGAGGAGCGCGCACACACAGGAGGTCAGCGGGACGAGCACGCACACACAGGAGGTCAGCGGGATGAGCGCGCAGACACAGGAGGTCAGCGGGAGGAGCGCGCACACACACAGAAGGTCAGCGGGAGGAGCGCGCAGACACAGGAGGTCACTGGGAGGAGCGCGCAGACACAGGAGGTCACTGGGAGGAGCGCGCAGACACAGGAGGTCACTGGGAGGAGCGCGCAGACACAGGAGGTCACTGGGAGGAGCGCGCAGACACAGGAGGTCACTGGGAGGAGCGCGCAGACACAGGAGGTCAGCGGGAGGAGCGCGCACACACACAGGAGGTCAGTGGGAGGAGCGCGCAGACACAGGAGGTCAGTGGGAGGAGCGCGCAGACACAGGAGGTCAGCGGGAGGAGCGCGCAGACACAGGAGGTCAGTGGGAGGAGCGCGCAGACACAGGAGGTCAGCGGGAGGAGCGCGCAGACACAGGAGGTCAGCGGGAGGAGCGCGCAGACACAGGAGGTCAGTGGGAGGAGCGCGCAGACACAGGAGGTCAGCGGGAGGAGCGCGCAGACACAGGAGGTCAGCGGGAGGAGCGCGCAGACACAGGTGGTCAGCGGGAGGAGCGCGCAGACACAGGAGGTCAGTGGGAGGAGCGCGCAGACACAGGAGGTCAGTGGGAGGAGCGCGCAGACACAGGAGGTCAGTGGGAGGAGCGCGCAGACACAGGAGGTCAGTGGGAGGAGCGCGCAGACACAGGAGGTTAGCGGGAGGAGCGCGCAGACACAGGAGGTTAGCGGGAGGAGCGCGCAGACACAGGAGGTCAGCGGGAGGAGCGCGCAGACACAGGAGGTCAGCGGGAGGAGCGCGCAGACACAGGAGGTCAGCGGGAGGAGCGCGCAGACACAGGAGGTCAGCGGGAGGAGCGCGCAGACACAGGAGGTCAGCGGGAGGAGCGCAGACACAGGTGGTCAGTGGGAGGAGCGCAGACACAGGAGGTCAGTGGGAGGAGTGCAGACACAGGGCATGACGCAATCATACAATATAGAAGGATTGCCGGCCCTCCCTGAACGGCTGAACTGGTTGTTGTCATGTTTTCCGGGCAGCAATGCAGATTCTCCTTTCAATATTCTCTATTTACCTCCTTCAGTTATTTTTCCCTCCCTTTACCGGAGTGCAGCTGTTATATTGGATAATGCATGCCACGTTCAGTTTGCACTGGTTCAGACCTTCAGTTTAGGAGGTGCCGGCAATTCTTCAGTTTTATATTCCCCGCATATAGCAGCACATACTGTAAACCGATCCATAGAAAACGTATTTCTAAAGACTGGTTATGAGATACTAATGCGGGCTGTGACTACTCAGAGGGGCGTTACTTTCCTGGCTAGTCGGCCCACTTAGCATGTTATCTGGCCCCTATCAGCATGCTAACATGCTTTACAATGCCCAGCATCATGGCAACGTGATACAATGTTGCACATGGGCGCACGGCTATGTACCTGTTAGCATTGAGCCCCTTTGTCGCCGGGTGTACGTGTCCCAGCTTCAACGACACTCACCGCCCATGATCAGACGTCACCCGCACCTCCACTCATGTGGAGTACTCAGATGACGGGAGTACGTGTCCTGGCTTCAAAGACACTCACCTCCACTGATGTGGAGTACTCAGATGACGGGAGTATGTGTCCTGGCTTCAAAGACACTCACCTCCACTCATGTGGAGTACTCAGATGACGGGAGTATGTGTCCTGGCTTCAAAGACACTCACCGCCCATGATCAGAAGACATCCGCACCTTCTCTCATGTGGAGTACTCAGATGACTGGAGTATGTGTCCTGGCTTCAAAGACACTCACCGCCCATGATCAGAAGACATCCGCACCTTCTCTCATGTGGAGTACTCAGATGACGGGAGTATGTGTCCTGGCTTCAAAGACACTCACCGCCCATGATCAGAAGACATCCGCACCTTCTCTCATGTGGAGTACTCAGATGACGGGAGTATGTGTCCTGGCTTCAAAGACACTCACCGCCCATGATCAGAAGACATCCGCACCTTCTCTCATGTTGAGTACTCAGATGACGGGAGTATGTGTCCTGGCTTCAAAGACACTCACTGCCCATGATCAGAAGACATCCGCACCTTCTCTCATGTGGCGTACTGAGGTATGAGGTGTATATTAGGTGAAATATATTATGTATATGAGGTGAGATGAGGGGTAAATGAGGTAAAGTATAAGGGGCATATGAAGTGAGGTTTTTGATGTATATGTGGTGAAGTATGAGGGGTATATGATGTGAAGTATATGATGTATATGAGGTGAGATATGAGGGGTCCATGAGGTATATGGGGCAAATGAGGTGAGGTATATGATGTATATGAGGTGAGGTATATGGGGTATACGAGTTGAGGTATATGATGTATATGAGATGGGGTATATGAAGTGAGGTATGAGGGGTATATGAGGTGAGGTATAACGGGTATAAAAAGTATATGGGATACATGAAGTGAGGTATAGGATGTTCATGAAGTGATATATATGAGGTGAGAAATGAAGCTTATATGAGGTGAGGAACGGGATGTATATGAAGTGATTTATATGAGGTGAGGTATATGATGTATATGAGGTGAGGTATGAGGAGTATATGTCATGAGGCGAGGTATATGAGGTAATGTGAGGTATGTGATGTATATGAGGCGAGGTGTATGAGGTGATGCAAGGTTTATGATGTATATATGTATGAGATGAGGTATATGAGGTGATGTGAGGTATATGATATGTGTGAGGTGAGGTATATGAGGTGATGTGAGGTATGATATGTGTGAGGTGAGGTATATGAGGTGATGTGTGATGGGTATAATGTCATGAGGCGAGGTTTATGAGGTAATGAGGTGAGGTATGTGATGTATTTGAGATGAGGTATATGAGGAGAGGTATATGAGGTGATGTGAGGTATATGATATGTATGAGGTGAGGTATATGTGAGGTGATGTGAGGTATATGATATGTATGAGGTGAGGTATATGAGGTGATGTGAGGTATATGATATGTATGAGGTGAGGTGTATATGAGGTGATATGAGGTATATGATATGTATGAGATGAGGTATATGAGGTGATGTGAGGTATATGATATGTATGAGGTGAGGTATATGAGGTGATGTGAGGTATATGATATGTATGAGGTGAGGTATATGAGGTGATGTGAGGTATATGATATGTATGAGGTGAGGTATATGAGGTGATATGAGGTATATGATATGTATGAGATGAGGTATATGAGGTGATGTGAGGTATATGATATGTATGAGGTGAGGTATATGAGGTGATGTGAGGTATATGATATGTATGAGGTGAGGTATATGAGGTGATGTGAGGTATATGATATGTATGAGATGAGGTATATGAGGTGATGTGAGGTACATGATATGTATGAGGTGAGGTATATGAGGTGGTGAGGTATATGATATGTATGAGATGAGGTATATGAGGTGATGTGAGGTACATGATATGTATGAGGTGAGGTATATGAGGTGGTGAGGTATATGATATGTATGAGATGAGGTATATGAGGTGATGTGAGGTATATGATATGTATGAGGTGAGGTATATGAAAAGTATATGAGGTGATGTGAGGTATATATGTATGAGGTGAGTTATACTCACAGCAAAAAAGAGATAAACCAGTCCAGTCAGCCCAGGCCAACACATCTAATGCACAACAGGCTGCAGACAAGCCTCTCAACATGATGGCCGCTTCACAGGTGCAAGGTAAATTGCACACTAGTGCATAGAGGTGTTGGCCTGGGCTGACTGGACTGGTTGCCCTCTTTTTTGCTGTGAGTATATTACATTTTTGGAGGAGTTTTTATCTCCTCTTTCTGTTGCTATTTTTTGATATTTATTAGTGTAGGGACCCACAAGCATGAGGATCTGTGATGAGGATTGTGGGCTTATGTACATTGGCCAATTTACTAATACCTTATATATATATATTTGATATATATTTTTTGCACCTTTTTTTAACACGGGGTGCAGCCGGGCCTCTTAATACGGCCGTGCATAGTGGAGTCTCTGTCCCTTGTGTGCTGCAGTGAGTAGTGTCCGGGTAACCCGCCTAACCTAATAGTAAGGGCGTGGTAATGGGTTGCTGGCTGGACACCATGCGCATACGAGTGTGAACAGTGCCCTATGCGCGCCACTAGTGTGCAATTTACCTTGCGCCTGTGAAGTGTCCATCATGGTGAGAGGCTTGTCTGCAGCCTGTTTGTGCATAGATGTGTTGGCCTGGGCTGACTGGACTGGTTGCCCTCTTTTTTGCTGTGAGTATATTACTTTTTTGGAGGAGTTTTTATCTCCTCTTTCTGTTGCTATTTTTTGATATGTATGAGGTGAGGTATATGAAAGGTATATGAGGTGATGTGAGGTATATGATATTTACAGTACAGACCAAATGTTTGGACACACCTTCTCATTCAAAGAGTTTTCTTTATTTTCATGACTCTGAAAACTGTAGATTCACATTGAAGGCATCAAAACTATGAATTATCACATGTGGAATGAAATACTTAAAGTGTGAAACAACTGAAAATATGTCTTATATTCTAGGTTCTTCACAGTAGCCGCCTTTTGCTTTCATTACTGCTCTGCACACTCTTGGCATTCTCTTGATGAGCTTCAAGTGGTCACTGGAAATGGTCTTCCAAGAGTCTTGAAGGAGTTCCCAGAGATGCTTAGCACTTGTTGGCCCTTTTGCCTTCACTCTGCGGTCCAGCTCACCCCAAACAATCTCGATTGGGTTCAGGTCTGGTGACTGTGGAGACCAGGTCATCTGGCGTAGCTCCCCATCACTCTCCTTCTTAGGCTACTTTCACACATCTGGTTTGAGCAGTGCGGCTCAATCCGGCTGTGAAACTTATGCAACAGATGCGACAAAAACACCGCATCCTTTGCATAAGATTTTACATGCGGCCCGGCCGTTTTTTTCCGGTTGCGGCACACTACTGAGAATGCGCAGTGGAAGAAACCACATGCGGCGGCCAGATGCGTTTTTTTTCCACATCGCGCCGCATCCGGCGTCCATAGGCATGCATTGAAAAATTCGCCGCAGCGGCCGGATGCGGCGCGATGCGTTTTTTTTTGACGGACAAAAAAAACATTGCAAGATACGTTGCCTCCGGCCACCGCTTTAATTAATTTTGCCGCATCCGGAAAAAAACGGATGCAACGCAAAGCCATCAGGCACAATCCGGTAACAATGCAAATCTATGTGGATGAAACGGATGCGGTACCGCATCCGTTTTACCCGTTTTTTTTTCCGGATTGTGCCTGATGGAAAAAACCTGATGTGTGAAAGTAGCCTAAGTCAAATACAGTCATATGAAAAAGCTGGCACCTATACACACTTGTAGGATGTGCGGGTCAGTTTTTTGAAATATTTGCAGTGAATTTTTTTTTTTTTTTTTTTGTGACTGAGCACTCCGCCCTATAAACCAGGCTGTGTTCACAATCCTTATACCAGGAGTCCTAGCTGCCCAGACATGGAGGTTAGTCCAGATAGTGGCATTTCAAGTTAGATTTTTAGTCTAGCTGCCCAGACATGGATGTTTTTAACCTAGATAGTGGCATTTTAGTTAGGGACCCGGAATATTGAGATTTACCTTGCCGTTGGTTTCCGGGCTTACATGCATTGGCCAATTCATAAACTAAAAATCTCATTTTTTCATATAGCAGTAATGCAGTACCAGAGTTCCCTTATACATTGATGGCATTTACTGTGCAGCTGTATCCATTTTGTATTTGCTAGGTTTTTTCAGCTGGCACCTATACACACTTGTAGGATGTGTGGGTCAGTTTTCTGAAATATTTCCATATGAAAAAGTTTGGGCACCCCTATTAATGTTAACCTTTTTTTCTTTATAACAATTTGGGTTTTTGCTATTTCAGTTTCATATATCTAATAAATGATGGACTCAGTAATATTTCTGGATTGAAATGAGGTTTATTGTACTAACAGAAAATGTGCAATCTGCATTTAAACTAAATTTGACAGGTGCATAAGTATGGGCACCCTTATCAATTTCTTGTTTTGAACACTCCTAACTACTTTTTACTGACTTACTAAAGCACTAAATTGGTTTTGTAACCTCATTGAGCTTTGAACTGCATAGGCAGCTGTATCCAATCATGAGAAAAGGTATGTAAGGTGGCCACTTGCAAGTTGTTCTCCTATTTGAATCTCCTATGAAGTGTGGCATCATGGGCTCCTCAAAACAACTCTCAAATGATCTGAAAACAAAGATTATTCAACATAGTTGTTCAGGGGAAGGTACAAAAAGTTGTCTCAGAGATTTAAACTGTCAGTTTCCACTGTGAGGAACATGGTAAGGAAATGGAAGAACACAGGTACAGTTCTTGTTAAGCCCAGAAGTGGCAGGCCAAGAAAAATATCAGAAAGGCAGAGAAGAAGAATGGTGAGAACAGTCAAGGATAATCCACAGACCACCTCCAAAGACCTGCAGCATCATCTTGCTGCAGATGGTGTCAATGTGCATCGGTCAACAATACAGCGCACGTTGCACAAGGAGAAGCTGTATGGGAGAGTGATGCGAAAGAAGCCGTTTCTGCAAGCACGCCACAAACAGAGTCGCCTGAGGTATGCAAAAGCACATTTGGACAAGCCAATTACATTTTGGAAGAAGGTCCTGTTGACTGATGAAACAAAGATTGAGTTGTTTGGTCATATAAAAAGGCGTTATGCATGGAGGCAAAAAAAAAACACGGCATTCCAAGAAAAGCACTTGCTACCCACAGAAAAATTTGGTGGAGGTTCCATCATGCTTTGGGGCTGTGTGGCCAATGCCGGCATCAGGAATCTTGTTAAAGTTGAGGGTCGCATGGATTCAACTCAGTATCAGCAGATTCTTGACAATAATCTGCATGAATCAGTGACGAAGATGAAGTTACGCAGGGGATGGATATTTCAGCAAGACAATGATCCAAAACACCGCTCCAAATCTACTCAGGCATTCATGCAGAGGAACAATTACAATGTTCTGGAATGGCCATCCCAGTCCCCAGACCTGAATATCATTGAACATCTGTGGGATGATGTGAAGCGGCTGTCCATGCTCGGCGACCATCAAACTTAACTGACCTGGAATAGTTTTGTAACCAGGAATGGTCAAATCTACCTTCATCCAGGATCCAGGAACTCATTAAAAGCTACAGGAAGCGACTAGAGGCTGTGATTTCTGCAAAAAGAGGATCTACAAAATATTAATGTCACTTTTATGTTGAGGTGCCCATACTTATGCACCTGTCAAATTTAGTTTAAATGCAGATTGCACATTTTCTGTTATTACAATAAACCTCATTTCAATCCAGAAATATTCCTCAGTCCATCAGTTATTAGATATATGAAACTGAAATAGCAAAAACCCAAATTGTTATAAAGAAAAAAGGTTAACATTAATAGGGGTGCACAAACTTTTTCATATGACTGTAGCCCTTACACAGCCTGGAGGTGTGTTTGGGGTCATTGTCCTGTTGAAAAATAAATGATAGTCCAACTAAACGCAAACCGGATGGAATAGCACGCTGCTGCAAGATGCTGTGGTAGCCATGCTGGTTCAGTAAGCCTTCAATTTCCAATAAATCCCCAACAGTGTCACCAGCAAAGCCGCCCCACACCATCACACCTCCTCCTCCATGCTTCACGGTGGGAACTAGGCATGTAGAGTCCATCCGTTCACCTTTTCTACAAAGACACGGTGGTTGGATCCAAAGATCTCAAATCTGGACTCATCAGACCAAAGCACAGATTTCCACTGGTCTAATGTCCATTCCTTGTGTTCTTTAGCCCAAACAAGTCTCTTCTGCTTTTTTCTTGTCCTTAGCAGTAGTTTCCTAGCAGATATTTTACCAGTTTCTTTGTAGCGTTTGATGGTTTTTGGCGTTGCACTTGGGGACACTTTCAAAGTTTTTCCGATTTTTGACTGACTGACTGACCTTCATTTCTTAAAGTAATGATGGCCGCTCGTTTTTCTTTACTTAGCTGCTTTTTTTTCTTGCCATAATACAAATTCTAATATTCTATTCAGTAGGACTATCAGCTGTGTATCCACCAGACTTCTACACAACACAACTGATGGTCCCAACCCTATTTATAAGGCAAGAAATCCCACTTATTAAACCTGACAGGGCTCACCTGTGAAGTGAAGACCATTTCCGGTGACTACCTCTTGAAGCTCATCAAGAGAATGCCAAGAGTGTGCAAAGCAAAAGGTGGCTTATACCTCATGAGGTGAGGTGTATGATATGTATGAGGTGAGGTGTATGATATGTATGAGGTGAGGTGTATGATATGTATGAGGTGAGGTGTATGATATGTATGAGGTGAGGTGTATGATATATATGAGGTGAGGTGTATGATATCTATGAGGTGAGGTGTATGATATCTATGAGGTGAGGTGTATGATATGTATGAGGTGAGGTGTATGATATCTATGAGGTGAGGTGTATGATATCTATGAGGAGAGGTGTATGATATCTATGAGGTGAGGTGTATGATATGTATGAGGTGAGGTGTATGATATGTATGAGGAGAGGTGTATGATATGTATGAGGAGAGGTGTATGATATGTATGAGGAGAGGTGTATGATATGTATGAGGAGAGGTGTATGATATGTATGAGGTGAGGTGTATGATATGTATGAGGAGAGGTGTATGATATGTATGAGGAGAGGTGTATAATATGTATGAGGTGAGGTGTATGATATGTATGAGGTGAGGTGTATATGTATGAGGTGAGGTGTATGATATGTATGAGAGGTGTATGATATGTATGAGGTGAGGTGTATATGTATGAGGTGAGGTGTATGATATGTATGAGGTGAGGTGTATGATATGTATGAGGAGAGGTGTATGATATGTATGAGGAGAGGTGTATGATATGTATGAGGAGAGGTGTATGATATGTATGAGGAGAGGTGTATGATATGTATGAGGAGAGGTGTATGATATGTATGAGGTGAGGTGTATGATATGTATGAGGTGAGGTGTATATGTATGAGGTGAGGTGTATGATATGTATGAGAGGTGTATGATATGTATGAGGTGAGGTGTATATGTATGAGGTGAGGTGTATGATATGTATGAGGTGAGGTGTATGATATGTATGAGGAGAGGTGTATGATATGTATGAGGAGAGGTGTATGATATGTATGAGGAGAGGTGTATGATATGTATGAGGAGAGGTGTATGATATGTATGAGGTGAGGTGTATATGTATGAGGTGAGGTGTATGATATGTATGAGGTGAGGTGTATGATATGTATGAGGTGAGGTGTATGATATGTATGAGGTGAGGTGTATGATATGTATGAGGTGAGGTGTATATGTATGAGGAGAGGTGTATGATATGTATGAGGAGAGGTGTATGATATGTATGAGGAGAGGTGTATGATATGTATGAGGTGAGGTGTATGATATGTATGAGGAGAGGTGTATGATATGTATGAGGAGAGGTGTATGAGGTGATGTGAGGTGTATGAGGTGGTGAGGTATGAGGTGGTGAGGTATATGATGTATGAGATGAGGTGGTGAGGTATATGATATGTATGAGGTGAGGTGTATATGTATGAGGTGAGGTATATGATATGTATGAGGTGAGGAATATGAGGTGATGTGAGGTATATGAATGAGGTGAGGTATATGATGTATGAGATGAGGAATATGAGGTGGTGAGGTATATATGTATGAGGTGAGGTATATGATATGTATGAGGTGAGGTATATGAGGTGAGGTATATGAGGTGAGGTATATGATATGTATGAGGTGAGGTATATGATGTATGAGGTGGTGAGGTATATGATATGTATGAGGTGAGATATATGAGGTGATGTGAGGTATATGAGGTGGTGAGGTAAATGAGGTATGAGATGAGGTGGTGAGGTATGAGGTGGTGAGGTATATGATGTATGAGGTGGTGAGGTATATGATGTATGAGATGAGGTATATGAGGTGGTGAGGTATATGATGTATGATATGAGGTGGTGAGGTATATGATGTATGAGATGAGGTATATGAGGTGGTGAGGTATATGATGTATGAGGTGAGGTATATGAGGTGGTGAGGTATATGATGTATGAGATGAGGTATATGAGGTGGTGAGGTATATGATGTATGAGGTGAGGTATATGAGGTGGTGAGGTATGAGGTGGTGAGGTATATGATGTATGAGATGAGGTATATGAGGTGGTGAGATATATGATGTATGAGATGAGGTATATGAGGTGGTGAGGTGTATGAGGTGGTGAGGTATATGATGTATGAGATGAGGTATATGAGGTGGTGAGGTATATGAGGTGGTGGTGAGGTATATGTATGAGGTGAGGTATGAGGTGGTGAGGTATATGATGTATGAGGTGAGGTATATGAGGTGATGTGAGGTATATATGTATGAGGTGAGGTATATGATGTATGAGATGAGGAATATGAGGTGATGTGAGGTATATATGTATGAGGTGAGGTATGAGATGAGGAATATGAGGTGGTGAGGTGTATGATATGTGTGAGGTGTATGATATGTATGAGGTGAGGTATATGATATGTATGAGGTGAGGTATATGAGGTGAGGTATATGAGGTGAGGTATATGATATGTATGAGGTGAGATATATGATGTATGAGGTGAGGTATGAGGTGGTGAGGTATATGATGTATGAGGTGAGGTATATGAGGTGATGTGAGGTATATATGTATGAGGTGAGGTATATATGTATGAGGTGAGGTATATGATGTATGAGATGAGGAATATGAGGTGATGTGAGGTATATATGTATGAGGTGAGGTATATGATGTATGAGATGAGGAATATGAGGTGGTGAGGTGTATGATATGTATGAGGTGAGGTATATGATATGTATGAGGTGAGGTATATGATATGTATGAGGTGAGATATGAGGTGATGTGAGGTATATGATATGTATGAGGTGAGGTATATGATGTATGAGATGAGGAATATGAGGTGATGTGAGGTATATATGTATGAGGTGAGGTATATGATGTATGAGATGAGGAATATGAGGTGGTGAGGTGTATGATATGTATGAGGTGAGGTATATGATATGTATGAGGTGAGGTATATGATATGTATGAGGTGAGATATGAGGTGATGTGAGGTGTATGATATGTATGAGGTGAGGTATATGATATGTATGAGGTGAGATATGAGGTATATGATATATATGAGGTGAGGTATATGAGGTGAGGTATATGATGTATGAGGTGAGGTATATGAGGTGATGTGAGGTATATATGTATGAGGTGAGGTATGATGTATGAGATGAGGAATATGAGGTGGTGAGGTGTATGATATGTATGAGGTGAGGTATATGATATGTATGAGGTGAGATATGAGGTGATGTGAGGTATATGATATGTATGAGGTGAGGTACATGAGGTGAGGTATATGATATGTATGAGGTGAGGTATATGATGTATGAGATGAGGAATATGAGGTGGTGAGGTGTATGATATGTATGAGGTGAGGTATATGATGTATGAGATGAGGAATATGAGGTGGTGAGGTGTATGATATGTATGAGGTGAGGTATATGATATGTATGAGGTGAGATATGAGGTATATGATATATATGAGGTGAGGTATATGAGGTGAGGTATATGAGGTGAGGTATATGATGTATGAGGTGAGGTATATGAGGTGATGTGAGGTATATATGTATGAGGTGAGGTATATGATGTATGAGATGAGGAATATGAGGTGATGTGAGGTATATATGTATGAGGTGAGGTATGATGTATGAGATGAGGAATATGAGGTGGTGAGGTGTATGATATGTATGAGGTGAGGTGTATGATATGTATGAGGTGAGGTATATGATATGTATGAGGTGAGATATGAGGTGATGTGAGGTATATGATATGTATGAGGTGAGGTACATGAGGTGAGGTATATGATATGTATGAGGTGAGGTATATGATGTATGAGATGAGGAATATGAGGTGGTGAGGTGTATGATATGTATGAGGTGAGGTATATGATATGTATGAGGTGAGATATGAGGTATATGATATATATGAGGTGAGGTATATGAGGTGAGGTATATGAGGTGAGGTATATGATGTATGAGATGAGGTGGTGAGGTATATGATATGTATGAGGTGAGGTATATGAGGTATGAGATGAGGTGGTGAGGTATGAGGTGGTGAGGTATATGATGTATGAGATGAGGAATATGAGGTGATGTCAGGTATATGTATGAGGTGAGGTGTATGAGGTGATGTGAGGTATATGATATGTATGAGGTGAGGTATATGATATGTATGAGGTGAGGTATATGAGGTATGAGATGAGGTGATGTGAGGTATATGAGGTATATGATATGTATGAGATGAGGTATATGATGTATGAGATGAGGTGATGTGAGGTATGAGATGAGGTGGTGAGATATATGAGGTATATGATATGTATGAGATGAGGTGAGGTGTATGAGGTGAGGTATATGAGGTGATGTGAGGTATATGATATGTATGAGATGAGGTGAGGTGTATGAGGTGAGGTATATGAGGTGGTGATGTATATGATATGTATGAGGTGGTGAGATATATGAGGTAATGTGAGGTACATGATATGTATGAGGTGAGGTATATGAGGTGATGTGAGGTATATGATATGTATGAGATGAGGTGAGGTATATGAGGTGAGGTATATGAGGTGGTGAGGTATATGAGATGAGGTGGTGAGGTATATGAGGTAATGTGAGGTACATGATATGTATGAGGTGAGGTATATGAGGTGATGTGAGGTATATGATATGTATGAGGTGAGGTATATGAGGTGGTGATGTATATGATATGTATGAGGTGAGGTATATGAGGTGATGTGAGGTACATGATATGTATGAGGTGAGGTATATGAGGTGGTGATGTATATGATATGTATGAGATGAGGTATATGAGGTGGTGAGGTATATGATATGTATGAGGTGAGGTATATGAGGTGGTGATGTATATGATATGTATGAGGTGGTGAGATATATGAGGTAATGTGAGGTATATAATATGTATGAAGGCTTATATGCACATGTCACTCCCGGACATTACATCAGACTGACGAGCTCGGGTAATAATCACTCACCGGCAGCCGCTTCTTCCTGTTTAGGCCGCAGGGCTCCCCCCTCTCCCGGAGATGATGGTACGTTCCGCTCTCACAAAACTCCGCCCACCTCCCGTGTGTTTTCTTCCTGTTCCTCCTCAGTCTCTAGTAAAGCTTCAGTTTCTGCGCATGCGCAGTCTTCTTTTGTTTCTTCTATGCTGAGGTATCCGCCATGTTTCTGAAGACCAACCTTCTCCAGCTTATGAATATCCATCGTTCTGGCAGCGGAGACAGTTATCATTCTGTGGACACGGAGCTCTGGTCACAAGTCCAGCGCCGGTGTGGTGTCTTCTTTCACCGGTGACTGAGTCAGGAGAATGGTTATAACCGAGAAGATAAGAGAGACAACAGGTAAGGAGACAGAGAAGAGACTGCTGAGACTGAATAAGGACTGCTAGGGGAAGGGTTCAGAGGGTAGACTGCTGAGGTAAAAGAGACCGACCGTAGAGCGCTGAGGTAAGAGACCGACCGTAGACTGCTGAGGTAAAAGAGACCGACCGTAGAGCGCTGAGGTAAGAGACCGACCGTAGAGCGCCGAGGTAAAAGAGACCGACCGTAGAGCGCCGAGGTAAAAGAGACCGACCGTAGAGCGCCGAGGTAAAAGAGACCGACCGTAGAGCGCCGAGGTAAAAGAGACCGACCGTAGAGCGCCGAGGTAAAAGAGACCGACCGTAGAGCGCCGAGGTGAGAGGGACGGACCGCAGAGCGCCGAGGTGAGAGGGACGGACCGCAGAGCGCCGAGGTGAGAGGGACGGACCGCAGAGCGCCGAGGTGAGAGGGACGGACCGCAGAGCGCCGAGGTGAGAGGGACGGACCGCAGAGCGCCGAGGTGAGAGGGACGGACCGCAGAGCGCCGAGGTGAGAGGGACGGACCGCAGAGCGCCGAGGTGAGAGGGACGGACCGCAGAGCGCCGAGGTGGGAGGAAACGGACCGACCGCAGAGCGCCGAGGTGGGAGGAAACGGACCGACCGCAGAGCGCCGAGGTGGGAGGAAACGGACCGACCGCAGAGCGCCGAGGTGAGAGGGACCGACCATAGAGAGGTGAGAGGGAGGTGGACCAGGAAAGTGTTGCTGACACTATTTACAGTGCGTGGCAGAGGTCACAGTCTGGGGTCGGATGCTCACTACTTGTGTATAACACGGCAGGACTCTTTCTACAATAAATGGATGGATGGATTTTATGCTTGGCCACAAGAAGAGGTGGATGAAGGACCAGAGATGGTGGTGATTACCTGGAAGAAACCTGCAGAGAATGAGTGGAGCAGATGAGCATATAGCATTACACGTTGCTGCGTGCTGCCGTCCAGAGACATCTACTAACTGTGAAGGAGACTCCGCTATCTGCAAATGATGAAACGTACAGGCTTCCTCATATATTTCTCTGGCATATTGGTCTGCACCACATGAGACAGCGTGCAATCTGAAGAACACTCTGGAAACGCCACGTGCCAAGGACGACGTCCATCTTATGTGCCAAAAAGTAAGCAGAATCAGGTGTTGTACCTAGTGTGTTATCACGCAGAGCCAGGCGATCCAGTCTGTGCGGTCATGGGAAGCCTTCCGGGAGAGGCAGGTGGAAGAGATTGAGAAGGATGAGATCAGCAATGATCAAAACCTAGAACAGAAACTAGGTGACCATAGTTAGATCACGGCTGATGGAAGGATGAGTGCCACAAGAACAGATGAGGGACATAAGAGCGAGGGCAGGACTGAAGAGATCTGGGCTATGGAGAGAGCAGAGTCCAAAACATGGTGTACTGAAAGCATGACGAAAGAGGAGCACTGAGCCAAGAAGAGTGCTCATGTGTCGTGATATGTACGTGAGGTTATGTGTATAATGTAAGAGGAGGCATCACTGGAGTGCAGAGCACAGTGCTGGGAACCGTGCAGGAAAAGAAAGCGAAACAAGAACTATCCAGAAGCAAGGTTCTCCAACAGTGAGATAAAATGGCATCCCTGATATCATTCAGACTGCAGCCCGTCCTAGTTTCGGGTCAGGACGGGCTATAGACTGAAGGCGTACAGATCCTGAGACCTGTATTTCAAGTGACAAGAGCTGTATCACCCATAACAAAGTCAGCAGTTGGGAGCTAGGGGTGAGATGTGTGAAGAAACCTGTTTATCCCACCCTGTAGTCGATGTGGGGATCTTCAGCATCATCCCCCCCTTCTCTGTCAGTCTGACAATTTCATAGCAATGCACGGAGACTGAATGTGCCCAACTGGAAGACAAGCATTGAGGAGGATGAAGATGGAGGTATCCCCTGTTGTGGTCAGTGAGGCAGAGATATAGATTTCTTCAGATATGGCAGCCTTGCTCCTGACTAACTGAGATGTGTGTGAATAAGCTGATGTCATATGAAACACAGGTCTCCGAAGCTGTAAGTCTGCACCGTCCTGACATAGACTAGGACAGGCTGCAACTTGAATTCCATCAGAGACTCCATTTTATCTCATTCTTGGGGAACTCTTATTACTCCAGGAATTAATGAGGAAAAAGCATTTGGGAGAGAAGGGTCAAGAAAGGAATGATGTAAATACAATGCAAAAGTCTCTAGTCAGTGCAGCACTTCCATAAAATACAAGTCTTTTATTTTATCCGGTTGAAAACTTATCCTGTATTTTGTAGATAGTGGTCAGTATGGGACATAGAGAAGCGTGAGCAGAGCAAAACTAGGGCAGAGGCAAAAAAAATCCAATCAACAAAAAGGCCTGAATTACACAAGAGGGCTGAGGAGAGAGCACATATCCAGAGCAGATTGCAATATAGAGTATGTATAGAGATTTAGGAAGAGAGGACAGAAAATCTTACATTGCTGCCAACAAACGAAACGTCCTGTGGAATTACTGATTATCGTCTCTGAAAATTGTATTAAAATTAAGAAGAATCATTCCTATTGGCTGACAGGAAACTAGATGGTAAAAGGTAATCAGTGAGGTGTGGGCTAGCTATCATAGCTGGTAACAGGTAATCGGTGCGGTGTGGACTAGCTGTCACAGGTGGTAACAGGCCATTAGTGAGGTATGGTTTAGCTGTCATAGCTGGTAACAGGTAACTGGTGCGGTGTGGACTAGCTGTCACAGGTGGTAAAAGGTAATCAGTGAGGTGTGGACTAGCTGTCACAGCTGGTAACAGGCCATTAGTGAGGTATGGGCTAGCTGTCATAGCTGGTAACAGGTAATGAGTGAGATGTGGGCTAGCTGTCACAGCTGGTAACAGGTAATCAGTGAGGTGTGGGCTAACTGTCACAGCTGGTAACAGGTAATCAGTGAGGTGTGGGCTAGCTGTCACAGTTGGTAACAGGTAATCAGTGAGATATGGGCTAGCTATCATACTGGTAACAGGTAATCAGTGCGGTGTGTGGACTAGCTGTCACAGCTGGTAACAGGTAATCAGTGAGATATGGGCTAGCTATCATACTGGTAACAGGTAATCAGTAAGGTGTTGGCTAGCTGTCACGGCTGGTAACAGGTAATCAGTGAGGTGTGGGCTAGCTGTCACGGCTGGTAACAGTAATCGGTGAGGTATGGGCTAGCTGTCACAGCTGGTAATGGGTAATGAGTGAGGTGGGCTAGTTGACATAGCTGGTAACGGGTAATGAGTGAGGTGTGGGCTAGCTATCATAGCTGGTAACGTAATCAATGAGGTGTGGGCTAGCTGTCACAGCTGGTAATCAATGAGGTGTGGGCTAGCTGTCATAACTGGTAACGGGTAATCAATGAGGTATGGTCTAGCTGTCACAGCTGGTAACAGGTAATTAGTAGTGAGATATGGGCTAGCTGTCATAACTGGTAACAGGTAATCAATGTACAGATGGGGCACCTGAGATAATGGATACTTAAAGGCAGCGTGCTGTCCTATAGCGTGCTGTCCTATAGCGTGCTGTCCTATAGCACACATACTATGCACCTACTTCGGGTAACCCTAGAATTCATTGAATAGCAGTATCTCTACACAAATGTACAGGTAGGCAGTTGGCAATTTTCTTACCATTAGTTTGGGTAAATATTAACCCCTTCAGCCCCCAGACTGTGTTCACCTTAAAAACCCGGCCATTTTTTGCAATTTTTACCAGTGTCACTTTGGCAGGTTATAACTCTGGAACACTTCAACGGATCCTGGCGATTCTGACATTGTTTTTTCGTGTCATATTGTACTTCATGTCAGTGGTAAATTTAGGCCGATATGTTTTGCGTTTATTTGTAAAAATTTCTGAAATTTGGCAAACATTTTGAAAATTTCGCAATTTTCAAAATTTGAAATTTTATGCCCATAAATCTGAGAGATATGTCACACAAAATAGTTACTAAATAACATTTCCCACTTGTCTGCTTTACACCAGCGCAATTTTTGAAACACATTTTTTTTCCGTTAGGAAGTTAGAAGGGTTCAAAGTTCATCAGCAATTTCTCATTTTTCCAACAAAATTTACAGAGAAAAATTTTTTAGGTACCGCATCACATTTTGAGTGATTTGAGAAGCCTAGGCGACAGAAAATACCCAAAAGTGACCCCATTCTAAAATCTGCACCCCTCACTCTGCTCAAAACCACATCCAAGAAGTTTATTAACCCTTTAGGAGCTTCACAGCAACCAAAGCAATGTAGAAGAAAAAAATGAAAATTTTACTTTTTTACACAAAAATGTTACTTTAGCCATAAAATGTAGCATTTTCACAAGGTATCAGGAAAGATGCACCATAAAATGTATCGTGCATTTTCTCCTGAGTACGCAGATACCCCATATGTGGTGGAAATGAAATGTTTGGGCACACGGCAGGGCTCGGAAGGCAAGGAGCGCCATTTGAATTTTTGAGTGCAAAATTAGCTGCACTCATTAGCGGATGCCATGTCGGGTTTGAAGACCCCCCCCTGAGGTGCCTAAACAATGGAGCTCCCCCACAAGAGACCCCATTTTGGAAACTAGAGCACTCATGGAATTTATCTAGCTGTTTAGTGAGCATTTTGAACCCCTGGAGGCTTCACAAAAGTTTGCAAAGTTCAGCCGTGAAAATATATATATTTTTTTTTTTTTTTTACCACAAAATTGTTTTTTCAAACAGGTAGCTTTTTTTTTCACAAGGATATCAGGAAAAAATGCACCATAAAACGTATTGTGCAATTTCTCCTGAGTACACAGATACCTCATATGTGGTGGAACTCAATTGTTTGGGCGCACGGCAGGGCTCAGAAGAGGAGCACCATTTGACAGCAAAATTGGTTGGAATTATTAGCAGACACCATGTTGCATTTGGAGACCCCCTGAGGTGCCTAAACAATAGTGCTCCCCCACATGTGACCCCATTTTGGAAACTAGACCCCCCCCATACAAAAAAATTAGTTTGGCGAAATAAAAAATACAGACGTCAGTAAAAAAAAAAAAAAATAAAATAAAATGAGCGCCTGCAACTGGCACTATGGCAAGTGCCACACGTGAGAGCGATGCACGAAATCTCGCATCGCATTATCCGGCACAGCCGCACACTCCTGTCTGGAAGAGAGCGACCGTGCCGGATGATGCGATGTGAGACTCGTGCATCGCTCTCACGTGTGGCACTGGGCTAACCCTTACGATATTCAGTAAAAAATACTGTAGTTGCCGATTACTACAGTATAATTTTACTGGCCCTAAACTAAGTTTATTTGTATTTCTTTCTTAGTTTACAGAAAAAAAAATCAGGATGCACGCACGGATGTGCTGCAAAAAGGGGGGGACTAGGTGGGATGAAAAAAAAGATGGATGGAGGATGGGAGAGGGCGCGGCGGAGAATGGGAGAGGGCGCGGCGGAGAATGGGAGAGGGCGCGGCGGAGAATGGGAGAGGGCGCGGCGGAGAATGGGAGAGGGCGCGGCGGAGGATGGGAGAGGGCGCGGCGGAGGATGGGAGAGGGCGCGGCGGAGAATGGGAGAGGGCGCGGCGGAGGATGGGAGAGGGCGCGGCGGAGGATGGGAGAGGGCGCGGCAGATGGAAGAGCAGTTGAGGATGGGAGAGGGCGGGCAGCAGATCAGGGTGAGAGGTGGTGGACGGGGCAGCAGATCGGGGAGGGTGAGAGGTGGGGGAGGGGGCTTCAGATGAAGAGGATGGGAGAGAGCAGGCAGCAGATCATAGAGGGTGAGAGAGGGGGCAGCAGATCAGGTAGGGGGGCAGCAGCTGATGAGGAGGAGCGGGCAGCAGATCGGGAAGGGTGAGATGGGGAGGGGGCAGCAGATCGGGGAGGGTGAGATGGGGAGGGGGCAGCAGATCGGGGAGGGTGAGCTGGGGGAGGGGGCAGCAGATCGGGGACGGTGAGATGGTGGAGGGCGGGCAGCAGATCTGGAAGGTGAGATGGCCGAGAGCGGGCAGCAGATCGGGAAGGTGAGATGGTGGACAGCGGGCAGCAGATCGGGAAGGTGAGATGGTGGACAGCGGGTAGCAGATCGGGAAGGTGAGATGGTGGGCAGCAGATCGGGAAGGTGAGATGGTGGGAGTAGCAGATCGGGAAGGTGAGATGGCCGAGAGCGGGCAGCAGATCGGGAAGGTGAGATGGCCGAGAGCGGGCAGCAGATCGGGAAGGTGAGATGGCCGAGAGCGGGCAGCAGATCGGGAAGGTGAGATGGCGGAGGCAGGCAGCAGATCGGGAAGGTGAGATGGCGGAGGCGGGCAGCGGATCGGGAAGGTGAGATGGCGGAGGCGGGCAGCAGATCGCGCAGGGTGGGAGATGGTGGAGGGGGCAACAGATGAGGATGGGAGAGAGCGGGCAGCAGCTCACGGAGGGGGGCAGCGGCTGATGGGGGAGAGCGGTGGCAGATAGAGGAGATCGGCGGAGGATTGGCGGCGCTTGCAGCGGATCAGGGGCAGGAGCTTACCAGGGCACTTGCAGGGATCGCTCCCCTCGGCTTCCACGGACGGAGTAAAGCGGAGTGGAGTGGTTACCGGCCCCAGATCCACGGTGATTGGAGAGATCGGTCACCAGGCCGATCTCTCCAATCAGAGCTGGGGGCGGGTGAAGCACCGATCATCCAGCTCCAGCCAATAATCAGTGCTACATCTGCACTGATCAGGGCTGGATTTCAATGTTTCAGCCATTTTCAATGGCTGAAACATTACAGTGGTTGTGATTGGCTGAGTGGTGTTCGTCAGCCAATCACAGCCTCCGTAGGTCCGGGGAGGAGGCACCACCCCTCTTGAGGTCAGGCAGAAGTCCCCTCCTCCCCGAATCTAAGGTTTGTGTGAACCGATTGCACTCACCGGGGCTCCGGGGCCGTGATTTCGCCATGAAGTACTGGGTACGTCATGGGTCATTTAGCACCATGGCACCATGACGTACTCAGTACGTCAAGGGTCGTTAAGGGGTTAAGACGAGTGATGAGAAAGCACTGCCATGCTCTCGTTCTCCTAACTAGTGATGAGAGAGCACTGCCATGCTCTGGTACTTGTAACTAGTGATGAGAGAGCACTCCCATGCTTGGGTACTCGTTGTCACGACACAGACTTTTTCAATGTGTGTCGTGGGTTAAATTTCTTACATTAGCCAGACGTATTGTTCTTCTGCGTGTTAACTCATGCTTGCTAAACTATTGATTCTACCGGACCCTCTGAGCATTCATTGTAATATAGTTGTGTATTTCTAATCTAATGTAAATTATCTCAGTGGCCATTGTCTAGTTTGTGGATTGCAGACTACATGTAAATATCCTCAGTCTTTCTGTCCACATCATTTAAATGAACATTATCCATGCTGCTTGAAATTCATCCAATAAGAGAAGCAACCTTGTACAACCAATCCGATAAGGGCACAGTATATTCTAAGGGAAGGTGCGGGCTATGAAAGGGGACTTCTTGGAGTCACCAGGTTGTTGGTGGATGTTCCAGTCTAAGCTCTTAGGAGCTGGCTAGGGGATCAGAACCAGGACGCCTTGTGGACTCGGTCTAGGGACTTTGGCTCTGACTAGCGGATCACTTGGTTACATGGCTTCAATCTCGGGGCTCCGATTCCGATTGGAGACCATACCACAGTCTAGGGATTTTGACTCTCGCTGCCAGGATTATATCATCACACCAGAGACTACTTAAAGAAGAAACCCAGGTTGGGACAATACAGTCACCTGACTACAGACTTTTCAGACCTCAGCCAGCTTCCTAAATCTGGCGTTATTCCATTCTCGGTGGGTGCCCGCCAAAAGTGGGGTTCTGCTGGATTGGAGTAAGTAGCCCTGGAAGCTCTGAGGCACGGACATTCTTACCCCTGGTGAGGCAGCGGAAGGGTGAGACTCTGTTGCCTGTAACATTCTGTTGTTTTGCTGGTTATGTGTTATGTGCCGTTAATTGTTTGGGGATCCAATAAAGCCTTAATATTGTGATTCCCTCACCCTGTGTTGTCTGAGTAGTGTTACGCCCACGGTTAAGGAGGTCGGGCATTCAGTTGGCATGAGCCCTGGGTCATGCTGTTTTTATAAAGGCGGCTGGACTAGTAGACGAGAGCACCCACTGACCCCCGTGTTTCCACACTCGTAACTAGTGATTAGAGAGCACTGCCATGCTCTGGTACTCTTAACTAGTGATTAGAGAGCACTGACATGCTCTGGTTCTCCTAACAAGCAGTTGTATACTTTATACTCGTGTACTTAGTATAATGGAAGTCAATGGGGAACTCGAGCACTGTTATACTACCGTGTTTTTCCAAACATAAGACCTCCCCCAAAAATAAGCTCTAGCAGAGATTTTCGGAGCAAGGCTTAAATTTAAGCCCTACTTCAAAAATAAGCCCTAGTCGCGGTTCAATAATGAAGTGTTCATGCAGCTTAAAAAGTTAAAGATACTGCAGGATACTTTATGATACACGGCAATCACACTCACCAAACGCTGAGTGGGAGGACCTGCAGTGGATCACACACTCACACACATCAGATCACACACCCAATCACCCATCAGATCGCAAACACACACCACATCCATCGACACCGATTTCTTCTGGCCGGCAGAATCCTGAGACGCAGAGCAGTGGAACGCAAGGACCTGTGACTGAGGATGGAATGCTTCCAGGACCTGCAGTGCGTGACTTCCTCCCATCTTTCCCTGCGTCCGGATGCATTCTGTACCACCGGATGTGGTGAGTGACGTGTGTGTGTGTGCAATCTGATGGGTGATTGTGTGTGTATGTGTATGAGTGGGTGTGCGCGATCTGATGTATGTGTGTGTGTGTCAGCCAGAAGCACGGAAGGACAGCGTGCAGCATACCTGCTGAGAGAGCCCACTGGAGATCACAGAGACGACCTTGGAGTCACGCAGACATCCGGGGTCTGGTAAGTATGAGTCTCCTGGGAAGGGGGGGAGGTCTACTTTTTTGGGGGGTAAACTTACCCCAACCATGTTTCTCCAAGAATAAGACCTACTCCAAAAATAAGCCCTTGCATTTTTTGGCGGGCAAAAAAAAAAGTATGACACTCTCTTATTTTTGGAAAAACACAGTAGCTATATTCTTGTATATAGTGTGCAGTATATGGTAGTTATATTCTTGTACATAGGGGCAGTATTATAGTAGTTATATTCTTGTATATAGGGGCAGTATTATAGTAGTTATATTCTTGTACATAGGGGCAGTATTATAGTAGTTATATTCTTGTACATAGGGGTTAGTATTATATTATATTCTTGTACATAGGGGGCAGTATTATAGTTATATTCTTGTACATAGGGGGCAGTATTATATTATATTCTTGTACATAGGGGGCAGTATTATAGTTATATTCTTGTACATAGGGGGCAGTATTATAGTAGTTATATTCTTGTACATAGAAGCAGTATTATAGTAGTTATATTCTTGTACATAGGGGGCAGTATTATAGTAGTTATATTCTTGTACATAGAAGCAGTATTATAGTAGTTATATTCTTGTACATAGGGGGCAGTATTATAGTACTTATATTCTTGTACATAGGGAGCAGTATTATAGTAGTTATATTCTTGTACATAGGGGGCAGTATTATAGTAGTTATATTCTTGTACATAGGAGCAGTATTATAGTAGTTATATTCTTGTACATAGGGGGCAGTATCATCGTTTTTGGAACCTTCTCAGCTCCATTGCAGTTTAGGTTGAGGTCGTATTTCATGCACTGAGATAATTAGGACTGTGATTAGGTGAATTCCTCCGAGGACAGGATACCAGTTTGTCCTGTCATGTACCTGCTTATTACACTTGGTATGCCCCACACTAATTACCCGTCTAATTAAAGATAATCAAATAAACCTTTATGAAGCATTCCTTACTTATTGTTCTCCTCACAGCCATTCGGCCTGTTCAGAGCGAGGTCCCCGTGCGTTTGGCGAGGTCCCCATGCATTTCGTGCCTTTTGAATGCCTCTAGTGGAGCGTCCCTTTCCTCCTGCTTCACACTGTATTGTATGCATGTGGTGACGAGTTCGATGTCCTTTTAGATTCAGAATTACAACAACCAGTTTTTTGGGGTTTTTTTGCACAATGCAGCAGACGTCTGTCCTCAGATAGAATGAACAGTATCATGCAGCAACAGAGTATTTTAGAAAACGTTTTCTGACTTGTGGGAAGATCAAGTTTGAAATTTTTGTTATTGCAACAGGTTTGATCCATTCAGCAGCTCATAAGTTATACCGTAGTAGGAAGTGAAAAGCTGGACATCTGGTAATCTTATTTTTTAGGTCGGGGTCTCACGGGGACTACTGTAATCCTCACATGACACTCGGCTCATGCTGGCAGCACAACGGGAGCCGAGTGTCATGCGAGTGTCATTGCGACTGAGGTCCCATCGTGTGATTGGACCACAGCTGCAGGGGGCGGGCCAACACTGAGGAGGGGAGGGCTGGCGCTGCGGAGGGGAGGGAGGGATTTATCTCCTTCTCTCCTCTGTTGCCGGCTATTGCCATTCTCGCTCTGCACTCGCATTACACCAGTGTAATGCAAGTGCAGTGTGTGGAGACACGGGGGTCAGTGGGTGCTCTCGTCCGCTGACCCGGCCGCCTTTACCAAGACAGCATGGCCCAGGGCTCATCCCAACTGAACGCCCGACCTCCTTAACCGTGGGCGGAACACTACTCCGACAACACAGGGTGAGGGAGTCACAATATTAAGACTTTATTGGCTCTCCAAACAATTAACGGCACATAGCACATAACCAGCAAAACCACAGAATGTAACCGCCAACAGTTTCTCACCCTTCCGCTGGCTCACCAGGGATTAGAATGTCCATGCCTCAGAGGTTCCAGGGCTACTTACTCCAAACCAGCAGCACCCCGCTTTCGGCGGGCACCCACCGAGAATGGAATAACGCCAGATTTAGGAAGCTGGCTGAGGTCTGCAAAGTCTGTAGTCAGGTGACAGGATTGTCCCAAGCTGGATTCCTTCCTTGGGTAGTCCTTGATATCTCAGCTGAGTCCTTGCATGCAATGCTAAAGTCCATCTAGTATTATAATCCAGGTTTGGTTATGGCTTGCCAATCGGATCCGCAGATCCTAGATTGGTAGCATGTAGCAAGAGTTTACCTGGGCAATGGACAGTCCTTCTTATACCCCCGACCTCTCCATTTAGACCATTGGGGTCTGCACGATTGGTGGATAAGACTGGGCTCTTATTGGCTAGATTTCAAGCCGTATACAAAATATCCCTAGTAGTAATGATCTCTGGCAGAGACGAGGGAGAGAGCTAAGTTACATGGCATCTAGCAATACAATGGGGGGTTCGCATAATTGATTTGTCTGGATATCTGACCTTCACTGGCCAAGGCAATTACATGAGTCAACAAGAAGGGAAACACTAGACTCATAAGAGTGAGAGACAGCTAAGTTACATCACATCTAGCAATACACATAGTAATACAATGGGAGGTTCGCATAATTCATTGGTCTGGGTATCTGACCTTCACTAACCAAGGCAATTACATGAGTCAACAAGAACTGTAACACTAGACTCCTAGGAGTCCTGTAGAAACAATGAGGGGCTTATCCCCCATTTATAAACAAACTATCATCATGTCTGTCTGGCTGAATTTTAAGAAACTTAACCCATGCTAGGCACTGACAGAGTCCATGTTGTCACACAGTGCGATGTTTCTTTCACCCACAGCATGCTTCAACTGTTTTCTCGGTCCGATTAGGGCTGAGAAAATAATCGCTCGTGGGTGCTAGAACATAGAGTAATATTGGTCCGAGTGGAGTGCGATGTTTTATCGCACACCACTCGCTCCGATTTCAAGCCGTGTGTATTAGGCCTTACAGTAGCAAGGCCACTGGTATTAGCTCATTGAAATTAATCCCAGGCCTCTGCTTTCTGGTTTGATGAGCCGGGGTAGGAAAACTACAACAACTATCTTATCTGTAGACGTAAACTGGCAGGAACCGCAAGGATGAAGTTCCTGCTCTCCGGTATCAGCCGTAGGAGAGATGAGGATTATTCCTGGTACAGTCATAGCCGAAAGTGTTGGCACCCTTTTAAATTGTTCCAGGAAAGGAAGTATTTCTCATGGAATAAGATTGAAATTACAAGTTTTTTTATACACATTTATTTCCTTTTGTGTGTATTAAAACAATAAAAAAAAATGAAAAAAGGCAAATTGGACAGAATCTTACATAAAACCTCAAAAATGGGCCGGACAAAATTGTTCAAACTCATCTGTGGCAAATAACAGGTGTGGGCAATATGAAAATCACACCTGAAACCAGATGATAAGGGGAAAAGTTGCGTCAATCTTTGCATTGTGTCTGTGTGCTACACTAAGCCTGGAGAACAGAAAAAGAAGAGCAATGTCTCTGAGGACTTGAAAACCAAAAAACATCAGCCATCTGAAGCTTACAAGTTTATCTCTAGGAAAAAAATTGATGAAATCTTGTAACGCAGGATAGTCTGGATGGTGGAAAAACCGCCCCAATCAAGATCCAAAGAAATTCAAGCTCTCCTGCAGGGTCAGGGGTCCTCAGTATTGACACCAACTATTAGTACACATCTGAATGAGATGAAACGCTATGGAGGAGACCTAGGAGGACCCCACTGCTGAGACAGAGATAGGAAAAAGCCAAAATGTACTTGAGTAACCAAAATCCTTCTGGGAAAGCGTCTTGTGGGCAGATGAGACCAAGATAGAGCTTTTTGGTAAAGCGCATCATTCTTCTGATTACCAAAAACAGAATGAGCCCTACAAAGTAAATAACACAGCACCTACAACCACAAATGATGGAGGTCAGAGATGGAGCCTTAACTTAATGAGGCGTCATGAAATCTTTGCCACCCAAAATCTTTTCGTATGCTATGTAGAGCCCAGTGTCAGAATGCTGCGTGTGCATCCTAGGTCAGGGGTCTCCATCAGGACAATTACCCCAAACACTGCAAGAAGCCCCAGAAATGGATGGATATAAAGTGCTGGAGAGTTCTGAAGTGACAGCAGTGAGTCCTGATCTAAATTCCATTCACACCTATTGTCACGCTAGGTACTGGGAAGTACCAAGCAAAAGGGAAGGGAAACCCTGTGTAAAGGCAGAGATGCTGACTCCTGGCCAAGCCTACCGCTGGGCCCTGGGTTCCCTCACCGCCCTAGATGAGTTCCACACCTCTGCGCCGAACCGGATACCTGAACCTAGGCTGACCCTGATCTCGACCCTACGTAGGGAGTGGATAGGATGAGCTGTGCGTCAACCCCACTAGGCACTAAAGGGCACACAGGAATAACAAACAAGGGAAAATAACAAACAACTTATCTCTAGACGACACAGTAAGACGTTCAATAACCAACCCACCCCCACCCCCCACCCCCCCCGCCAGGAGAATCATACTTATATAGACCTCGGACGTCTGTGTGGCTCCCAGGTACTCCTGCGATCTTCGGTGGGCGCTCCCAGCAGGCATGCTCCACACGGTCCTCCCTTGTTTGTAACTAGCGCACTCACCACATCTGGTGATACTGATTGTTTACGGCCAGCAGGGAAAGATGGCACGCAGTGCAGTGGAGCATGAGGACCTGCAGCGGAACGCATGGAGGACTCGGCGGTGGAACGTATAGATGCGTTCAACCACAGGTTGCAGAGCTAAGGAGTGCACAGTATCTTCCCATGAACTGTCTGGGGTACCATAAGAAGTGAGTAGAAACAACCAAGAAAAGGAGGTTCCGCATTGAGGAAAGAGCTTAAGGAGGACCCCGTATCTGCCTATGAACTGTCCGGGGTACCATAAGAGGTGAGGGAAATCACCAAGAAAATGTGGGTCAGCTGTTAGGAAAGGGCTAAGGAGGGCACAGTATCTGCCCATGAACAGTCTGGGGTACCATAGGAAGTGAGGAAAATCATCAAGAAAAGGAGGTTCAGCTCTGAGGAAAGAGCTAAGGAGGGCATGCCCCGTATCTTCCTTCCTGGTAGGAGCGCTGTGTCCTGTGGGGGTTGATGTGCCTTTCCTTTTTCCTGAGAGGGGGGTCACTGTCATGCAGGGGTTGATGTGACAGTTTCTTCCTGGGAGGGGCACTGTGTCCTGTGAGGGTTGATGTGCCCCTTTCTTCCTTCCCGAGAGGGGCGCTGTGTCCTGCGGGGGGTGATGTGCCCGCCTCTTCCTTCCCGGGAGGGGCGCTGTGTCCTGCGGGGGGGTGATGCGCCCGTCTCTTCCTTCCCAGGAGGGGTGCTGTTCCAGCTGTCTGGCATCTAATCATGTGGCCAATATCCATAAATAACACTGCTCGATGGCCTTCTATTTTCTAAATGTTTGAAGATTACTTATTTATTTTTTTTCCTCTTTTTGGTTAGAAAAATAATTTTGACTACAAATAAAGTGTAACAATAAATTACAAAGTGATGTGTAGGTTGTGGCAGAATGGGCCTCATTACATCCAGTGCTTAGTAACACGCGGGAAAACCATGAAAACTGAGTGAGAAGGGGATCATTGGGGCAAGAAAAGTGAGAACTGCGAGAGCAGAAGGGTCCAGAAGTTCATGTCTTTGGCCCACAATTAGCAAAATAAATAAGAGACTGATGAAAACTCATGTTATTATGAAGGCCGCTGACTCCCAGGATCCCAAACGCCCTCCAATTGCTTTACTGCTATTGGGGGGGTTTGCCCTGTTTATGACCCCAGAAAGAAGATTTCCACGTAGTAAAAATCTGAATCCTGGCTGCCCTGAGATTAGTGTAGTCATTTCTACAAGGTGTCTGCAAACTCTGTGTTGTGTCGCCTTGTAAGAACATGGTGCTTGTGCGGAGTGGTGGCACTAAAGGTACCGTAACTGGCACCTGGTGAGGACCCTGCAACCCCCCTCCCGGCTGGAGACAAGCTTGCTCCATTTAGCATCATTGGGCCCCCCTATGTTTGGGCAGGATAACGAACAACCAAGTGAGACATAGGTACGGCCATGGGCAGATGGGGATTTTAGGGGACTAGGGATGTCAGAAACTCTTCAGGGAAGGCTCCTTCGGGGAGTTCGTCTTTTCTTGAGTCGCTATTGCAGCCTTTTTTATTGGACACTTTTGATCAGATCCTGTCATCAGGAGCCTGTTTCAGAAAGTGACCTTTACATTATATTTTCCCACAAGACCTTTTTTTCCTTTCTCACCTTTTTCATTTTTCTAAACCTAAAATGAAAAAAAAAATGCTCAAAACATTTGATCCGCAAAATGCTTTTATATTAGAATATCCTAGGAAGAGTGTGTCCCGGGTGTGCGATTCTCCAGGTGTGTACTGCGGCCTCCGCTTTGTAATTCTTCCAGCAGATTTGATGATGGCTTTACCAGTTGTCCTGCGATCTTCACTGCTGCTTTCCGAGCCCCTGCGAGGTCCGGCGGTCACGATGGGGCTTCTTGTAGATGGGGCGTCTTGTAGATGGGGCGTCTTGTAGATGGGGCGTCTTGTAGATGGGGCGTCTTGTAGATGGGGCGTCTTGTAGATGGTTTGTTAAGGCAGATGTGTCCTCCAGCGTTTGTGCAGCTCTATCTGATCTGGGTTTTGTTTTGTTTTTGTTAGGACATTATAGAGATTCTTCAGATGGGAAGAGATCTATGGAGGCTGGATTATTCTCTCCTGGAAGAAGCAGACAGGCGTGAGCCCTTTCTCCAGAGCAAGGTACCACTTCTGGGCAGTAGAGGTGCAGGACGGGGGTGGGCCGAATCTTCCATCAGCTCTCCTGTCTAGAGTCTCATTACAGATTGCATATATCAGGGTCTGAAAAGAAAGCATGATTTGCAGTAACCACAAGAAAATTACCAGGGAAAGGGGTCTTTAGTTTCAGAATAACCAAAAAAAGGCTACTCACCCTCACCAGGTCAAGTGCGATGTCTCTGCCATTGTCATCTGCAGATGAGTCCAGGGCCCTTCCAAGCTGGCTACACAAGCCGTTAGGCTCACTGATTGTCACATCGATCGTGCTGTAGCCAATAACAAACACCAGGAGCAACAGAGGAGACGTGGCACTGGACCCTGGGAGGGTGAGTAAAGCGAGTTTGTGCTGTTTATAGCAAACTCTGCCTCATGACAGGGGTTTAAGGAACCGGCAAACACTTTTTATAAGAGGTTTCTTGTGACACAAGATTTTCTTCATTGATAATGACCTAGAGAACATGTTTTATATAAAGATATGTGTAATTATAAAGGGAACCCATCATCAGGATTTTGGTATATAAGGTAAAGCCAGTGCTATACTGGCGCTATCAGGCTGCTTATCTACACACCATTAGTGGTCAGCTCGGATGTTTAGCCATTCAAATACAAGAAAGTGAAGGTTAAAAATTCAACAGCTTTTTGATTGACCATTGCACGGAGCAGATAATATCCGGGCGGGTTATGTCCCCCTCCCCACCGCCTGTTCCTCCCTCTCTCTGGCTCTATGGTAAACTTCACTTTCTTGGATTTGAATGGCTAAACATCTGAGCTGACCACTAATGGTGTGGAGATAATCTGCCTGATAGTGCCAGTATAGCACTGGCTTCAGCTTATATACCAAAATCATGATGATGGGTTCCCGTTAAGGATTCTCACTACATATACATGGGTTTATATACACAATATATACAGTATATCACAAAAGTGAGTACACCCCTAAGTGAAAATGGCCAAATTGTGTCCAAAATGTGAAGGTTTTAGGGAATGTTATAGGCTGTATATGATGCTGCAGAGTCCAGGATCACTCGTGTAGGTCAGAGATTAGTAATGTAGTGTCCTCAGTGCTCCGGCCGGTAGGTATAATATACTGCTGTGTATGATGCTGCAGAGTCCAGGATCACTCGTGTAGGTCAGAGATTAGTAATGTAGTGTCCTCAGTGCTCCGGCCGGTAGGTATAATATACTGCTGTGTATAATGCTGCAGAGTCCAGGATCACTCGTGTAGATCAGAGATTAGTAATGTAGTGTCCTCAGTGCTCCGGCCGGTAGGTATAATATACTGCTGTGTATAATGCTGCAGAGTCCAGGATCACTCGTGTAGGTCAGAGATTAGTAATGTAGTGTCCTCAGTGCTCCGGCCGGTAGGTATAATATACTGCTGTGTATGATGCTGCAGAGTCCAGGATCACTCGTGTAGATCAGAGATTAGTAATGTAGTGTCCTCAGTGCTCCGGCCGGTAGGTATAATATACTGCTGTGTATAATGCTGCAGAGTCCAGGATCACTCGTGTAGATCAGAGATTAGTAATGTAGTGTCCTCAGTGCTCCGGCCGGTAGGTATAATATACTGCTGTGTATAATGCTGCAGAGTCCAGGATCGCTCGTGTAGATCAGAGATTAGTAATGTAGTGTCCTCAGTGCTCCGGCCGGTAGATATAATATACTGCTGTGTATAATGCTGCAGAGTCCAGGATCACTCGTGTAGGTCAGAGATTAGTAATGTAGTGTCCTCAGTGCTCCGGCCGGTAGATATAATATACTGCTGTGTATAATGCTGCAGAGTCCAGGATCACTCGTGTAGATCAGAGATTAGTAATGTAGTGTCCTCAGTGCTCCGGCCGGTAGGTATAATATACTGCTGTGTATAATGCTGCAGAGTCCAGGATCACTCGTGTAGGTCAGAGATTAGTAATGTAGTGTCCTCAGTGCTCCGGCCGGTAGGTATAATATACTGCTGTGTATGATGCTGCAGAGTCCAGGATCACTCGTGTAGGTCAGAGATTAGTAATGTAGTGTCCTCAGTGCTCCGGCCGGTAGGTATAATATACTGCTGTGTATAATGCTGCAGAGTCCAGGATCACTCGTGTAGGTCAGAGATTAGTAATGTAGTGTCCTCAGTGCTCCGGCCGGTAGATATAATATACTGCTGTGTATGATGCTGCAGAGTCCAGGATCGCTCGTGTAGGTCAGAGATTAGTAATGTAGTGTCCTCAGTGCTCCGGCCGGTAGGTATAATATACTGCTGTGTATAATGCTGCAGAGTCCAGGATCACTCGTGTAGGTCAGAGATTAGTAATGTAGTGTCCTCAGTGCTCCGGCCGGTAGATATAATATACTGCTGTGTATGATGCTGCAGAGTCCAGGATCACTCGTGTAGATCAGAGATTAGTAATGTAGTGTCCTCAGCGCTCCGGCCGGTAGGTATAATATACTGCTGTGTATAATGCTGCAGAGTCCAGGATCGCTCGTGTAGGTCAGAGATTAGTAATGTAGTGTCCTCAGTGCTCCGGCCGGTAGGTATAATATACTGCTGTGTATGATGCTGCAGAGTCCAGGATCGCTCGTGTAGGTCAGAGATTAGTAATGTAGTGTCCTCAGTGCTCCGGCCGGTAGGTTTAATATACTGCTGTGTATGATGCTGCAGAGTCCAGGATCGCTCGTGTAGGTCAGAGATTAGTAATGTAGTGTCCTCAGTGCTCCGGCCGGTAGGTATAATATACTGCTGTGTATGATGCTGCAGAGTCCAGGATCACTCGTGTAGATCAGAGATTAGTAATGTAGTGTCCTCAGTGCTCCGGCCGGTAGATATAATATACTGCTGTGTATAATGCTGCAGAGTCCAGGATCACTCGTGTAGGTCAGAGATTAGTAATGTAGTGTCCTCAGTGCTCCGGCCGGTAGGTGGGGAAACTACTGCCAGCAGTAAATGTGGCCTCCTGTCAGGCATTACCGCTTACCAGCGCTGTATGACGTCTTCTAGATGAGTGTGAGTATCATAGTATCATAGTTTTTAAGGTTGAAGGGAGACTCTAAGTCCATCTAGTTCAACCCGTAGCCTAACATGTTGATCCAGAGGAAGGCAAAAAAACCCCCAATGTGACAAACAAGTTCCAATGGGGAAAAAATGTCCTTCCTTCGTCCACATCCGGCAATCAGACTAGTTCCCTGGATCAATACCCTGTCATAAAATCTAATATACATAACTGGTAATATTAAATTTTTCAAGAAAGGCATCCAGGCTCTGCTTAATGTTAGTAGTGAATCACTCATTACAACATCATGCGGCAGAGAGTTCCATAGACTCACTGCTCGTACAGTAAAGAATCCTCGTCTGTGATTATGATTTAAACCTTCTTTCCTCAAGACGTAGCGGATGCCCCCGTGTTCCAGTCGCAGGCCTAGGTGTAAAAAGATCTTTGGAAAGGTCTCTGTACTGTCCCCTCATATATTTATACATTGTGATTAGATCCCCCTAAGCCTTCGTTTTTCCTGTCTTGGTATTGCAGCCCCCCATTCCTCTAATAATCTAGGTTGCTCTTCTCTGCACCCTCTCCAGTTCAGCTATGTCCTTCTTATATATCGGTGAGCAGAATTGTACACAGTATATAAGTGCGGTCGCACTAGTGACTTGTACAGAGGTAGAACTATATTTTTTCATGAACACTTATACCTCTTTTAATACATCCCATTATTTTATTAGCCCTGGCAGCAGCTGCCTGACACTGTCCACTAAAGTGAAGTTTACCATCCCCCCATACACCCAAGTCTTTTTCTGTGTCTGTTTTACCCAGTGTTCTACAATTAAGTACATAATCATAAATGTTATTTCCTCTACCCAAGTGCATGACCTTACATTTATCTACATTAAACTTCAATTGCCACTTCTCAGCCCAATCCTCCAATTTACATAAATCTCCCTGTAATATAAAATTATCCTCCTCTGTATTGATTACATTGCAGAGTTTAGTATCATCTGCAAATATTGAAATTCTACTCCGCATGCCCCCAACAAGGTCATTTATAAATGCGGGCCCAATACTGACCCCTGTGGTACCCCACTATGAACTGAGACCCAGTCCGAGTACGTACCATTAATAACCACCCTTTGTTTCCTATCACTGAGCCAGTTTTTAACCCAGTTACACATATTTTCCCCTATCCCCATTATTCTCATTTTATGTACCAGCCTTTTGTGTGGCACCGTATCAAAAGCTTTTGAAAAGTCCATATACACAACATCCACTGCATTTCCCTGGTCCAGGCTTGAACTTACCTCTTCATAGAAGCCGATCAAATTAGTTTGACAGGATCGATCCCTCATAAACCCATGTTGATACTCTGTCATAAGGTTATTTTTCTTGAGATACTCCAGTATAGCATCTCTCAAGAAACCCTCAAGGATTTTACCAACCGTAGAGGTTAAACTTACCGGCCTATAATTTCCCGGCTCAGTTTTTGTCCCCTTTTTGAATATTGGCACCACATTTGCTATGCGCCAGTCCTGCGGTACCGACCCTGTTATTAATGAATCTGAGAAGATTCAAAATAATGGTCTATCTATCACAGAACTCAATTCCTGTAGTACTCTGGGGTGTAGCCATCCGGGCCCGGAGATTTGTCACCCTTAGTGATTTCGAGGCGGCGGCGTACTTCCTGCTGGGTTAAGCAGGTAATATTCAAGGGTGAATTTATGGTATCACTGGTCATGTCATCTGCCATGGCATTTTCTTGTATAAGAAAAGAGTGACCCCCTCTGATTCCCACCTCTAAGGGAAAATCACCTATCAAATGCCAACACTTCAATTTCACTGTTTAAGTCCATTGGTTTGACAGAGGTCAGTTGCAAAATCCATCGACTTTCTTCTTTAGATAGTTGAGGTATATACCATGTTCCTTTCTCGCCTTTTCATTGGGGGACACAGACAGTGGGTATTATGATGTCTCCAGGGAGGCGTGACACTAGATTTGCAAAAGTGCTAACCCCCCCCCCCCCCCCCCCCCCACAGCATATACCCTAGCTAGGCGGGAACTAGCTCAGTTTTTTCTAGTGTCAGCAGGGAGGCTGACATGTCTGGACTGAGCTCCACCAGAGGTGCCTCAGGCCAGCTTATTTTGTTTTTATTTTTACTTTTTATTTTGTTTTCTTTTTCATTCTATTTTTGATAGGGGCAATACCAGGGTGCCCTGCCGTGTACGGGCAGAGGAAACCTGGCGTGCACAAGTCGTCAGTCTACCCTCGCGCCCAAGTGGTCGGGTCTGCGTACCCCTCCAGGCTCCCTGGAAGCACCTCACACCAAGGTAGCTCCAGAGGGCTAAGCAGAGCCAAGGACCTGCTTCAGCCTTGAGCCGAAGATGCGTCCCTGAGATCCCCGCATCCATCACCGACGCGTCTTCAGACGGAGCCAGGAGCAGGTAGGGAGACGACGAGTCATCTGTCCCCTGCATCCAAACCGCCGCCTGGAAAGGCGCCGGTGGGCCGATGCAGGTCGTGATCCCGGGGAGCATCATTAATTTAGCCCCCGGCTTCGGCCTGCATTCTAGCAATGCCCCCTCTCACTGCTCTGGAAGCCGCTCCCTCACTCAGGAGCAGCTCCTTTCCGATTGGCCGTCACGCTTAGTCCCAGCCCTGAGACCAATCAGCCTCCGTGGGCCGTCTCTCCCCTCCATGCTGCCAGGAACACTGGACGCCATTTTCCACGTGGGGAGCAGACTCTGGTGAGATCGCCTCCTTGGCTCTGCACTTCTGCAGCACTATATATCGCTCTGCTCAGCGGTATATCGCTGTCTCTCTAGCGGTGTGCGCTTGCTGGCTAGCGGTGTATATCAGCTATTAGCGGTATATACTGGCTCTGCCTGCAGGTATATGCCGGCTGTTTGACAGTATATGCCATTTTACTACGGTATATACCGGCTGTGCATAGCAGTCACTTTATAATACTGCTAGTGGCTCCTCACTCACATAACTCTACCCCTATAGGTCTGTAGGACTCTATTGCTGACATGCGTAACCGCAGGGGTGATAAACCTTTCCAGGCGTCCTCTACGGACCTGTACTATGCCTGTACCACCTGTGGACGCTCGTTTTCTAATGGCTGAAGCTATCCACTATGCCGCGGCTGCGATGCCCCTTCTACCGTGTCACAACAGACCCCGTTGCCGGACCAGGATGCCATGCAGTCTCTGGATTCTGCTCCGGCCAGGCAGCACCTCCGTCTGATGACGTAATGCCTGCATGGGCTCTTCTAATGTCTAAAAGGTTAGATGACCTTGCCGCTCAGATATCCCAGCCGTCCTCAGGCTCCCACAGCCTTCCCCCGGCCCAGCTCCCTCAGAGGAGCCCGCCTGCTTCGTCTGGTCCCTCTTCCCCAGAACGTAAAAAGGCTGTTTCCAAAAGGCGCCATTGCGACCTCTACGCCTCACCCGACTCGGACGATAGTCAGTCTGACCGAGGTTCCGTGACCTTTAGTAGTTACGATTCTCAAGGCTCTGACTCTGATTCAGATGTCCTTTCTGAGTCTAGGCATATAGAAGACACACTTATTTCGGCTGTCAATCACTCTTTGTCGATCTCTGATCAGCCTCCTGACCCGACTTCTCAGTCAGCAATCAAGCGGGCCAAGAAGCCTCCTAAATCCTTTGCTCAGGATCCGGTTTTTCGGCAAATTATATCTAAACGGTGGGATCACCCTGATAGATGGTTTAATAAAAAACCCTTCTCTTCATTCGCTTATCCCTTTCCCTCTGAAATGGTTAAGCCCTGGTCAGTACCTCCTGTTGTGGATCCGCCAGTATCCAGACTGGCTAAACACACGGTCATGTCTGTTTCAGACAATGCGTCTCTCAAGGACTCGTCCGACCGCGCAGTTGATGCTGCGGTCAAATCTATTTTCCAGGCTTCGGGCTCCTCTCTTTGCCCCCTGTTTGCCTTAACATGGGTCGCGAGAGCTATGGGTGTGTGGAGCAAGAACCTACACAGGATGCTTCGCTCCTGTAATATTCCCCCGGCGGCTTTTGAGATCCTTGATTTGTTCTCTCTAGCCTCTAATTATTTTCTTCAGGGCTCCCTAGATGCAGCTAGTTTGTCAGCCCTATCGGCGGCCAATGCTGTCTTTGCCCGCAGACTCCTTTGGCTAAAAATATGGAATGCGGACAGTGCCTCCAAGAAATCCCTGTCCACACTCCCCTTCCATGGCCTGCGCCTGTTTGGAGAATTCCTGGACAAACTCATATCTGAGACGACGGGTGGTAAAAGTACCATTCTACCTCAAAAGCGGCCTGTATCCAGGAATTTAAAAAAAATCTCCTTGGCGCAGGCAGTCCTTTCGGCCTGCCCCCCAAAAATCATCAGCCCAAGGCTCAGATCGAGGATCCAGTCCCTCAAGGGGCTCTTCTTGGCATTCCCACTCCAAGCAACCTAAACCCAAAGGATCTCGCTCTGTACAGGCCCCCTCAGCATGACGCCAGGTATCCCTCAGATCCGACTCCTGTTGGAGGGCGGCTTCTGCTTTTTCGGGATATCTGGCTAGACCACACTCACGATGCTTGGGTTCGAGAAATCGTCACCGCAGGTTACAAAATTGATTTCCATTCCCTGCCGGCCAACAGGTTTCTGCGTTCTCATTTTCCAAAGTCCAAAACGCAAAGCCAGGCCTTATTTCAGGCCATAGCCTCTTTACAGAAAGCAAATGTTATCATTCCAGTGCCCCTGGAACAGCGCGGCAAAGGTTTCTATTCAAACCTTTTTATCGTTCCCAAAAAAGATGGCTCTGTCCGCCCTATCTTGGACCTCAAATGGCTGAACAAATTCGTACGGATTCGAACTGTCCGAATGGAATCATTGAGAGCAGTGCTAGCCGCCATGGAACCTGGAGAATTCCTAGCTTCCATAGACGTTCAAGATGCCTATTTACACATTCCCATATGTGTCTCTCATCAACGGTTCCTTCACTTTGCCGTAGGACACCGTCATTTCCAATTCAGGGCCCTCCCCTTTGGGCTGGCCACTGTGCCTCGTGTCTTCACAAAGGTCATGGCGGCCGTCATGTCCATTTTACACCCCAGAGTCATCCTGGTCGTTCCCTATTTGAACGACCTTCTTGTCAAAGGGAGCTCTCTTCAAGTTTGCTCAGAAAGCGTGCAGATTTGCCTAGACACGCTGTCAAGGCTAGGGTGGCTTATCAACTTCAACAAGTCATCCCTCATTCCTCATCAGCGCATCACCTTTTTAGGTATGCTGATACACGGCCCAGTCCCGGGTCCGGGTTTTTCTTCCAGAGGACAAGAGGTCTTCCCTGATCCGGGCCGCCCAATCCCTCCGCTCTCGCCGTCACACATCCCTTCAGAATGGAATGAGAGTGTTAGGCAAGATGGTGGCGGTCATAGAAGCCGTGTCCTTTGCCCAATTCCATCTGCGCCCTCTACAACTGGATCTTCTATCCTCCTGGGACAAGAATCCAGCTTCCCTAGACTGGTCAGTCCGCCTATCTCGGTCTACGCTCAGCTCCCTCGTCTGGTGGACTCAAGCTTCATCCCTATCTCAAGGGAAGTCCTTCCGCCCGGTCCACTGGCAAGTAGTCAGGACAGATGCCAGCCTGATAGGCTGGGGGGCGGTGTTTAGCCACCACACTGTTCACGAATGCTGGTCTCCTTCCGAGCGCTCCCTGTTCTGGAGATCAGAGCCATATTTTTGGCCCTTCAGAATTTTCAACCCTTACTATTGGGCCTCCCTGTTCGGATCCAGTCAGACAATGCCACGGCCGTGGCTTACATCAACCGTCAGGGAGGAACTCGCAGCAGGGCAGCGATGAAAGAAGTATCCAGGATTCTTCTTTGGGCAGAGATGCACATTCCCATTATTTCAGCTGTCCATATTCCGGGGGTAGACAACTGGGCCGCAGACTTTCTCAGCAGGCAAGGTCTAGCGGCAGGGGAATGGTCCCTCCACGACGAAGTGTTCCATCAGATCACTCTTCGTTGGGGACTCCCAGATGTGGACCTCATGTCTTCTCGGATGAACGCCAAAATACATCCCTTCGAGAGACCCGCTAGTGCTCGGCTCCGACGCTCTAGTCTTTCCGTGGTCGCAGTTTCGCCTACCCTACATCTTCCCTCCGTTTCCTCTCACTCCGAGAGTAATCAAGAAAATCAAAGCTGAGGGAATCCCGGTGATCCTCGTGGCCCGGGACTGGCCCAGGAGAACCTGGTACCCAGAGCTTCTCCAACTGCTCGGCGACACTCCCTGGCGTCTCCCCGACCGCCCGGATCTTCTGTCGCAAGGTCCAATATTCCACCCGAATACAGCACAGCTGCATTTGACGGCGTGGCGCTTGAATCCTTGATGCTAGTAAAATCAGGTCTTTCTTCTAGGGTAGTTCATACCATGCTTAATTCTCGGAAGCCCTCCTCCGCCAGTATCTACCAGAGGACCTGGAAGACCTATCTTTCCGGGTGTGACTGTCATAATCGGTCGCCCCTTACCTTTTCAATCCCTAATGTTCTTGCCTTTCTGCAAGACGGTCTGGACTCGGGACTAGCTCTCAGTACCCTTAAAGGACAAGTTTCTGCCTTGTCAGTATTTTTCCAGAAGTGGCTGGCTTCTCGCCCTCAGGTCCGTACCTTTCTTCTTAGATCCCTGGGATCTGAATCTGGTTCTAGGAGCTCTTCAGCTTCCTCTCTTCGAACCTCTGAGAGAAATCTCTCTTCAACGACTGTCTTGGAAAGTTGCCTTTTTAGTCGCCATTACCTCTATCAGGCGAGTGTCCGAACTGGCGGCCCTTTCCTGTCGCTCACCTTACCTGATTTTCCATCATGATAAGGTGGTCCTTCAGCCTTCCCTCGCTTTTCTCCCGAAGGTCGTATCTTCTTCCACTTAAACGAGGACATTGTGTTGCCGTCATTCTGCCCGGTCCCGGTCCACTCTTTTGAAAAAGCCCTTCACACTCTAGATCTCGTCAGAGCTCTGCAGATCTACATCTCCAGAACAGCGCCGTTGCGCAAGTCTGATGCCCTTTTCGTCCTCTCACAAGGACACCAGAAGGGCAATCCGGCTTCTAAATCCACGATTTCTCGATGGATCAGGACTGCCATCTGTGAGGCATACAAAACACGAGGTGTTGTTCCTCCTCAATCTGTGCAGGCCCACTCTACGCGAGCAGTGGGTGCTTCCTGGGCTATCCGCCATCAGTCTTTGGCGGCCCAACTTTGCAAGGCCGCTACCTGGTCCAGTGTGCACAAAATTCTACAGAGTGCATACGCATGCCTCCGCGAATGCTGCTCTTGGAAGACAAGCCCTTCAGGCGGCAGTGGCCCATTTATAAGTGGCCACTGCCCGGTTTTTTGACAGTGTTTTGATATATGTTCACTGCAGTTGCAGTCGTTAGTCAGCTCTTAGTCTGATGTTATACACTGTTAATAGTTCAGTTCCCACCCAGGGACTGCTTTGGGACGTCCCAATGTCTGTGTCCCCCAATGAAAAGGCGAGAAAGGAAATGACATTTTTGTGCACTCACCGTAAAATGTCTTCCTTGGAGCCTTTCTTTGAGGGACACAGCTCCCACCCTTGTGTTTTGGTTGTCCTTCTCCTACTGCCTTTACACCAAACTGAGCTAGTTTCCTGCCTAGCTAGGGTATATGCTGTGGGGGGGGGGAGCTAACACTTTTTCAATCTAGTGTCAAGCCTCCCTGGAGACATCATAATACCCACTGTCTGTGTCCCCCAATCAAAGGCTCAAAGGAAGACATTTTACGGTGAGTACACAGAAATGTAATCTTTCCTGAAAATAAGCCCTAGTGTTGAGGAGAGCAGGTTTCAGATCATATACATGACACAGATATAAAGGTGGCTGTCATTGCCTGTTTCTCCACACCTTGCCTGGAATACAAGGAATGTCCAGGTGTAAGAAGATACCATATAAGAGACGACCAACCCAAAGATCAGATGACATTACAGACCAAACCGTCCAGCATGGATCCACCAGATGACGTCCCTCCCATCACCATCACCATGGATCCATCCAATGATGTCATAGACCCGCCTACAATGACGCCTACCAATCAGCTCATGGACTAACACATTGTTCGACCCACTGACCAATGAACACATCCGGACATGCCCCTTTGCAAGGTTATATCAGAGCAAGCTCAGTTGTAATAAAGCAGAGCATGGGCTGACTTCTGTCGAGGAAAGATGAATATCCGACTGTGTCTGATCTCATTTTTCAAGCATGCACTCGACCCACACCAATTAGACCAGGCAGTAGGCAACTAGTGATCTCTGGTTAAGAGTTCACCTTAACATTATTGGTGCCCAACGTGGGGCCAATAGACTGAGACACCTGAAATCCTGATGAACCGGCAACTGGAATGGCATGACGTGCTGGACACCCCAGGAAACTGATCACTTCCTAACGAGAGTATGGTAAGTCTGCTGATTTTTCATAATCTGTAGTCTTCCCGTGGTCTCGGTGGGGTGTGTGGCACTGATTGCCTGACTGTGTCCGGTTTGTTGGGGTATCTGTTGACGGGCAGACGGGTCTCACGGCTATTGGCCATATTTGATTGCGGAAGAACCGTCACATATTCAGTTGCCTGCTGTCTCTTCTGTATTTGTCTAGAGGGGAGATTGACTGGTAGTTAGGATAGCAAGTGAGTTTTTGAGCGGTGTTTGGAAACGTGGAGGACACTCCATGTAGTACGGTATTTGGTTGTTGCCTGTCATATGTTTTGCAGTTCTGGTGGAGATTTAAATAGAATTGTGGCTCGAGGCCTAGAGTGAATGACTCGGCGAGAGGCCTAGAGATAAAGCGCAAGTTTTAATTGGTCAGGTTAGGCACGTGTTTTTCACGAGCTCTCAAATTTGTTAATGGGAGCCGGTGTTATAGAGGCTAGTTAACATGTCCTCCAAGAGAGGCAGGTTAACGGAAGTCTGTGTTATAGAGGCTAGTTAACATGTCCTCCAAGAGAGGCAGGTTAACGGAAGTCTGTGTTATAGAGGCTAGTTATAAGTCCTCCAAGAGAGGCGAATCGGCCGGTATAGACACCTTGTAGTCAGGGGTGATACTAGGTATTTTTTGTATATTACGGAACGCAGAAATCAGACAGGGACCACGTGGCAGTATAAGGAAGGATTTGGAAGTGTGTGCTGCAAACTGCAGGTTTTCTTTAGTGTTTCAGTTATTTGTCATCTCCCCCGTCTTTTTGTTTGTCTGTTTTTATCTGGTATGCATAGAGAAAGATTGCTTGTTTGGTGTTGTTTATTTTGAGAGAAAGATGGAGAAATTGATGAAGTTGTGTGTAGTTGTGGTCGGAAAAAATCCAGATGAGTGGACTGTGTTGAGATGTGGGGACTCTAGGCCGCAATCCTGTGATAAACCATGTGCTAGTCATGGAGGCAGACATTTTAGGTAAGATTTTAAAATGGTGGACGAAGCACATGGCTACAGCATGATTGAGACAAAGAAAACAAAGTGAGTCAGGGTTTGTGTGAAGAAGACCATGTGCTCTGTAAATGTTTGAGCAATGGATTGGATGGAGTACTATATACTTAGACCGAAAAATAAGTGTTTTTATCTATAATTAGACTTAGATCTAGGACATATATGTGTGTGTGTGTGTGTGTGTGTGTGTGTGTGTATAAATATATGTATAAGTACAGACTATAGAAAATGGGGAGACAGAGTTTGAGCAGATGTGAGGTCAATTTTCCCTTTCCTCTGCCACATGTTCCTACAGATTTTAAAATGGTGGATGAAGCACATGGCTGAGGCATGATTGAGACAAAGACAGAGTGAGTGGGGGATGTGCAATGGTGTGTATGTATAAAATCCAGACTATAGAATATAGGGGGAAATAGTTGAAAAAAAAAGTTTACCTTCCCCTCCCCCACATGATGCTACAATCCCAACAAAGAAGGAAGTCACGTGCTGTGGGGCCATTTTCTATAGGCCTCAGTGGAGCTGACAAAACTGCAGCCACTGAATAACATGAAGTGTTAGTAAATGTTTATAGCACTAAAAGATGGAACATTGAATGATTGGGTGGTTGTGGAAGACACTTAATATAAATCCAGTGTGCAGGTTGGATTGAGTCAGGACAGTCACAAGGAGGAATATCTTATTAATTAGTAAGCAATAAAATTAGAAAAAAACCTTTAAATAACGTACCTTTGCAGTAGAGGTCATGATAAAGAAGTAAATAATAAATATTTCCGTTATGGATCTGATAGATTTATCCTGAGAGTTGCATGTTTTAAAAAAATAAATAAAAATAAACAAATAAATCAACAGAAGAAGGGAAATGTGACTTGTCTCCTGCAGCTGAGGAAGCCTCTTTCCGTCTGGTGTTGGGGGGAGGCGCAATCTTAAAAACTTGTAGAACAGGGTTTTTTTGTCTCCCCTTGGAATCTATTGTGAGAGCAGCCCAAAAGAGAAAAAAAAAAGAGAAAAAAAAAAGGGGAATTCATTGCAAATTATATTGGAAAAAGGTCATTGACAATAGTTTTATTTTGCTAATTTTATCCCAAAGAAATAAAAGTCAACTGTGGACATGTTTACATTCATTGATAGCTTTTCAAGCATAGAAGTCTGTTGGATAATTTTTCTATGGCAAATCAACATTTTGTTTTCCCACATGGCCAGTTTATTTGTTCTAGATTCTTTTATCCCTTCAGGTTATAGGACAGTATCACAGAGATGCTGATAATCTCCTCAATGTTTCAAATATGAACGCCTCTACATCCAATATCCAGAGGTTGTGCTACGTTATTATAGTTATTAATAATAATAATCATAATAATCATTTATTAATAATTACAATAATTTGTTTTAAGAAATGTGGATTATTTATGGCATTCTGTGTTTTATATTTAATGTATTGAATAATCTGCTTTCTTTTTATAGAAAGAATGATTGCAATGCAGATTTCTGTGGTCCAAGCAAAGGTTATAAAAGCCATTGAAAGGGTTTTCCATTATTACGTTACAGATAAAAACAATATTTCTGGTGTTCCTGATTAGGTACAATCTATACAATGTGACTTTCATGCCTAAATGTAGAGCTCTGGGGCCACACACTTTTTGAATCTAATTATGTTTTGGATAATAGATTCATAAAGGGGGGGAAAGATGATGTGGAAAATCACACATTATTTAAGGTTTTAATTTGTTCATCAATTGGGTTTTTCTATTAAGTGTTCTTTATATTTTTATCTGTAAGGAAGATACAGCAGACAGACATATATCTCATGATTGCTCTGATGTAACAAGAATTGTCAGGTTTTGAACATGTCTTAGATGAGCCCATTGCTAATGCAGATTTTGAGTTTTTCCGTAGATGGATCCAGATGCCAAGATGCTGGTTGATTCCACACTGGATATGCTGAGGTTACGCAACATGAGGTATTAAAAATCAAACCACTCCTCTCTCATCGGAATAGGAGAATGAGATGAAGATTTGCGATCACTGTGGTTTGTAGAGCGGAAAGGGGTAAGATAGTCAAAATGTGGATATAGGCAGCAGCCGGAGGAGATGCTCGCACAGGTGCACAACAAAGAAGCAGTGAATGGTCCTAGAGTTGAGAGTCCAATGCAGACCAGTACCTCGGTGGCTCCTGTCACGTCGTCCGTGACATTGGTCACTCCTTGTGTTCTTAAATCCTTACAGGAACAAGCGATTCAGCAAGGAACGGAGTGTGAGACGCAGGGAGCCAGTGACTGAGGAAGGTCTGTGGATAAAGGGCGGTAAGCTTTCTCTGCCGTGAGCGTTCTACTCAATAATGGCCCAGGTAACCCATGTGACAAAGGTGTTGGGATGGACAAGATATTGGCGGCACCACTGCTCAGTACCCAGGTGGCGAGACACCTCCAGTCTTGTAAGACGTGTGCCTATTATAAAGGTAGAAAAACTGTAAAGACCTCGTAATAACACCCCCATCATCCGCTCTACTGCTCCGGTGATTGCAGATTAGTCATATACATCTACCATGAGTAGGTTTATATGAGTTTTGTGCGTGTTGAGTGAATTTCTTTTCAGGCCTGCTGTGAAACATATCCAGTGTGGAAAACGTTACTGCTGAAAAACTCATGGTGCTGGTGGTATGTAAAGATGGAGTTCCTAAAAAGTGGTAAAAGTACATATCCTATAGCACAGGTCATTATAAAGATCTTACAGTACCTGGGGATGCCCCTGATGAACCCTGTCTGCCACTGCGAAGAGGGGAGAAATGCGTTGGGCTTCTTTCATGCTAAGTGTCTGACAAATATGCGTTTATTTTATTAGCCTGAGTGTGAATTGGACAGTGGAGGGTCTGTGATTGGACGAGATCTCCTCATGACTTTACCTGGCCTTATTATTATTGTATTTATACAGTGGGTACATGTTATACATGTGAGATATTTAATTTATGTTAGGGTTTGGTCCTTCAATTTTGCTGTATCATATTGATTTAAGCTACAAACAGCTATGTAAATACAGAGTGTGAATATTTAATCTTTGGGAATGAATTGGATATATATAATTGCATATTGACGCCTTTTTATCCCCGGTATCTCACGGTTTCTATATTCCCTCACTGACATTAGCAGCACGTATTAGCTTAGCAGTGTAGGGATAGGGAGGGTGAGCCGTCGGTGAGTGGGGGTGCCAATTCACCTTCTAGGGTGCCGACCTCCGCTGCGAGGTAGGGAGAGTTTAGGGCTATTGCCCCAATCCCTGCCCCTCCTTTATTGGAATATTTAATTGTGTCTATACTCACATGGGTGTATGTTGTTTGGAATTTTAATGATTATAACATAAACATGTAACGATCCACAAGATAATGGTGAACGCTGCAAATCATGTAACAAATGTTCGTTTTCCTTTTAATAATTAGATCTTTATATAAGGTATTTTTGGTTTAGTACCTAGAACGTGATTATATTTCTCACACATACTGCAGATATAGTGTGATATCTTGACCAGTGATGTATGAGCCGTATACAACTGCCTATATAGTGTGTTAAACATGTGTATCCTCCAATTCCAGATCCTAAATCAGTGTTAGGAGCACGTGGTCTCCAGCCAGGAGACTGGGTGATCCTAAAAAGACAAGTCAGAATGAGCCATGAGTCAGAATCAGGTGGACCGATCCAGCTTATCCCAACCACAGCGACTTCCATGAAGCTTGAGGGAAAACCCATCTGGAGACAACAACCGCTGTAAAGAGTCCATCGTACCAGCAGAATGAGGGTCACAACACACATAGTGTTGGATTATCTCACATAGAACTTTATGGAGAATTTCTAGATTGGGGATGATACATGGGAAATAACCATAAGGGAACAATGGGTACAGGAACATTACCCAAATAAGGGCTCATGGTGGGAAAAACATTATCTGACCTGAACCAATCAATTATTTTAAGGGTTTAAGTGACTTAAGGATAACATACACTTATAGGTAACTGGTATTGTTTTATTTGTTGGTATTTGAAGCCGTAAAAGTGCTACTCTGTGTTACTGAAGGTAATCGGATCCATGTGTAAGGGAAATCTTGTTAAAGGCCTCCTGGTGGTAGATTATAGACCCGAGACAAGAAGAGATCCATTAGTGTTGTGATACAATCAGGTGTATTCGGGTAGAAAAGTCTCGAAGACGCGGACAGCTCTCAGATATTGACTGAGAATCAGTCTTTCAAAAACGGTAATGCTAAAAGCTGCAGCATAACAGTAAGAAGCTTATTCTTACAATTGCCTTACTCTTTCTAATCGATTTAATCTCAAATTCTGAGTAAGCGCTTCGGCATTAATCGTCTGTTCTAGTTACCTATACCTCTGTGAACTGTGTGTGCGGGATGTGATCAACTCTCTGATCAGCAGTCTGTACCAGCGGGGGCAAAGGCTTAGTATTGCTTGTATAGTGGATACCAAAACGAAAAAAGGTTGCAGTTAAAGCATTAGAGCTGATGTGTTAGAGGACCACGGTAGGGTCAGAAGGTTAATAAAGTATTTAGGGGGGACTGTTGAGGAGAGCCATAAGATGAAATACTTAATTAACCTCTTGACAGTGCATTGTGGGAAATATGTCGATTTGCCTTACATAATTCAGGTTTCAGATCATATACATGACACAGATATAAAGGTGGCTGTCATTGCCTGTTTCTCCACACCTTGCCTGGAATGCAAGGAATGTCCAGGTGTAAGAAGATACCATATAAGAGAAGACCAACCTAAAGATCAGATGACATTACAGACCAAACCGTCCAGCATGGATCCACCAGATGATGTCCCTCCCATCACCATCACCATCACCATGGATCCATCCAATGATGTCATAGACCCGCCTACAATGACGCCTACCAATCAGCTCATGGACTAACACATTGTTCGACCCACTGACCAATGAACACATCCGGACATGCTCCTTTGCAAGGTTATATCAGAGCAAGCTCAGTTGTAATAAAGCAGAGCATGGGCTGACTTCTGTCGAGGAAAGATGAATATCCGACTGTGTCTGATCTCATTTTTCAAGCATGCACTCGACCCACACCAATTAGACCAGGCAGTAGGCAACTAGTGATCTCTGGTTAAGAGTTCACCTTAACACTAGTAGGATTTTGGAGCTTTTTTTGAGCGCTTAAAATATAAGAATGAAAAACAAAGTCAGCTCACCAATCATCAAAGTATGGATGACACGGAACGTGCTTGTGCAAAGACCGGAGGAAATAGGAAAAAACCACGTAAGTTCAGAAGAAGAAAGTCGGGTCACCAATCCTCGAAGAATGGTAGACACGGCAAGTGCTTGTGCAAAGACCGGAGGAAAAAAACATGTAAATCCAGCTTCCAAAACTTCATAAAATTGTATATTATTTCAAATCCAGTAAGAACATCACTACTCTACAGCAGATATAAACTTGGGCTATATCTGAAAGTTCAGCACACACGTGTCAGACTAGATGTCCACGCTCATTACATGAACATTACACATGGTCTCCGCGTTTTACCTCCTGTCCTGCCTCTTCGAGCAGGTATCCAATGTAATACAATAGAACACCAATATATGAAACCAATCTACAAATACTTTCCATTACAAATCAGAATGGAAAATTAAATCGTGTCTTAAATGAAGACCTGTGAAGTATGAGGATCCTGCACGATTCCCTGTGAGACGCCCTCGTCTGTGGTCTCCTCCCCGCGCTGGCCAGTGAACCTTCTCAATGGCCTTAATCTTACAGAGCATTCCCTCCATGTACAGGAGAGAAATGTCTGGATATAGAACAACGTTTAGCTGTCATTTTTTTTTTTTTTGTAGCATCTAACAAATGCCTGCATATATACATATATATAAGTGCCAGTCGTACAACCTACATACTGTAAGTTGCACTCTGCACAGGTAATGAGGGACATCACACAAATCGTGTTGCAATTATTAATATAAATTTAAAACCTGGAAGTTTCTCAAGATTCACAATTGATTTATCAAAAAAAATAAAAAGTGTCCGCTTCAGACACCGACACATCGGCTGAAACCTCTGCTGATTGTTTGTCGGAGGACACCAAGGAGTTAATTGCTGAACACACAAAAGGCAACAAGAAAAAAATAAGATTTTTAAAAATCAAAAATACAGTAAAAATAATACAAATAAAAACCCCATGGGTTCAGTCACTGCCCAACCAAAAAACACAGGGGAGGATGTCAACATGGTGATTGCAGGTGGTCGTCCATACTGGAAGAAGAAACTGCACAAGTACAGGATCTATCTAGTTTCATCCTCCATGAAGCTCATTTGAGTTTTTTGTCAGACGGACTCACATTTACTCCAACCAATGAGATCAATGCTTACAGGAATCTATATTGGATGGGAACAAATTTGTGCAAATATTGGAAGAGGACCCGCGAGGTCCACATGACGAGCTCCTCACATGTTCAAGACTAAAGGGGGCTTTACACGCAGCGATATCGCTAGCGAGTGTACCCGACCCCGTCGTTTGTGCTTCACGGGCAAATTATTGCCCGTGGCGCACAATATCGCTAACACCCGTCACACGGACTTACCTTCCTAGCGACGTCGCTGTGACGGCGCACGAACCTCCCCCTTAATGAAGAGGTTGTCTGCCGCCCACAGCGACGTTAAGGGGGAGGTTCGTGTGCCATCACAGCGACATCACACAGCGGCCGACCAATAGAAGCGGAGGGGTGGAGAAAAGCCGCATTAACGACACGCCCACCTCGTTGCCGGAGGACGCAGGTAAGCTGTATTCATCGTTCCCGGGGTGTCACACGTAGTTATGTGTGCTGCCTCAGGAATGACAAACAACCAGCATCCACAAGGACCAACGAGTTAACACTCGCTCGGAGCCGTTACACGTAACGACGTCACTAACGAGGCCAGATGTGCGTCACGAATTCCGTGACCCCGATGTAACGAGGCCTTAACAGTTATGAACTGGAGCTTTTTTCAAGAACAAATGTTGGTCGCTCTTCTTCTTTTTTTTTTTTTTAATTAAGCCCTACTCCAAATTACCCTGGTTGCGGTTCCACAAGGAAGTGTCAAAGCGGTTACAAAAATAGCAGACACTCCTAAAAGGAAGTAGTCCATTACAGTTGGCCAGTGTGGATGGGCTCTCACTCAGAGACCTGCATCGCTGTCAGGTCCCTCGCCGTTTCAGCTGTATTGCACGCACATTTGTTTTATTTTTTACATTTGTTGTTAACTGCATTGTTTTGGGGGGTTGGTTACGACTATTGGTGCTATATACTGGATAGATTTGTAGCTTATCTGACCACAACGCTGGGTTATCGGGAGCCACTCACCGATCGCCTTATCCTGTACTATACGTATGACTAACCCACAGTCCTTGGTGTTATTATGGGATGTGAATGTGGGATGCTTTTCATGTTTCTTTATATACTCAGTGACTTCACCTTCTCCAGATATTGCTTCTACTTATATTTCCTATATCTTTCAGCGTCTTCTCTCCATATCCTGTATGAGTTAGTTATTTATTTTATTCATATTTTGTAATTCTTCCTGAAAGAGTGAATTTTGCAAGGCAATGTAGTGTGGTGTATGGTCTGAGCACTGACAGGCGGACCCCCCACCCCTGTAATTTCTGCAGTGTGTGGTGTATGGTCTGAGCACTGACAGGCGGACCCCCCACCCCTGTAACCTCTGCAGTGTGTGGTGTATGGTCTGAGCACTGACAGGCGGACCCTCCACCCCTGTAACCTCTGCAGTGTGTGGTGTATGATCTGAGCACTGACAGGTGGACCCCCCACCCCTGTAACCTCTGCAGTGTGTGGTGTATGGTCTGAGCACTGACAGGCGGACCCCCCACCCCTGTAACCTCTGCAGTGTGTGATGTATGGTCTGAGCACTGACAGGCGGACCCCCCACCCCTTTAACCTCTGCAGTGTGCGGGGTATGGTCTCAGCACTGACAGGTGGACCCCCCCACCCCTGTAACCTCTGCAGTGTGTGGTGTATGGTCTGAGCACTGACAGGTGTACCCCCACCCCTGTAACCTCTGCAGTGTGTGGTGTATGGTCTGAGCACTGACAGGTGTACCCCCACCCCTGTAACCTCTGCAGTGTGTGGTGTATGGTCTGAGCACTGACAGGTGTACCCCCCACCCCTGTAACCTCTGCAGTGTGTGGTGTATGGTCTGAGCACTGACAGGTGTACCCCCCACCCCTGTAACCTCTGCAGTGTGCGGGGTATGGTCGGAGCACTGACAGGTGTACCACCACCCCTGTAACCTCTGCAGTGTGTGGTGTATGGTCTGAGCACTGACAGGTGGACCCCCCCCACCCCTGTAACCTCTGCAGTGTATGGTCTGAGCACTGACAGGTGGACCCCCCCACCCCTGTAACCTGTGCAGCAATGCTGGCCGCACTCTTGCGTCTCTTCTGAACAGACGACCTCTGGATATGAGGCTGAGCTCGTGCACTCACCTTCTGTAGTCGGCCATGGTGAGGCCTGTTCTAAGGGAATCCTGTCTGGTTATACCTCTGTATGGTCTTGGCCTCCGTGCTGCAGCTCAGGGTCAGGGTGGTGACAATCTTATAGCCTTGGCCATCTTTATGTAGAACAATGATTCCTTTTTTTCAGCTCCTTAATTCTTTGCTATGAGAAGCCATGTTCACCTTCCAGTGACCAGTATGAGGAGTGTCAGCTATAACACCGAATGCAACACACCGGCTCCTTCAGTCACATCGGAGACCTTGTAACACTGATGAGTCACATGACACTGGGGAGGGGGAGGGGGTAATGGGGCCATTCTCACTTAGGAGTGTACTCACTTATGTTGCCAGCAGTTTAGACATTAATTGCTGTGATGAGTTATTTACACTGTTACACAAGCTGCGCACTGACACTGCACATTGTATGCAAGCTGCGTACTGACACTGCACATTGTATGCAAGCTGCGCACTGACACTGCACATTGTATGCAAGCTGCGCACTGACACTGCACATTGTATGCAAGCTGCGCACTGACACTGCACATTGTATACAAGCTGCGCACTGACACTGCACATTGTATACAAGCTGCGCACTGACACTGCACATTGTATACAAGCTGCGCACTGACACTGCACATTGTATACAAGCTGCACACTGACACTGTACATTGTATGCAAGCTGCACACTGACACTGTACATTGTATGCAAGCTACGCACTGACACTGCACATTGTATGCAAGCTGCGCACTGACACTGCACATTGTATGCAAGCTACGCACTGACACTGCACATTGTATACAAGCTGCGCACTGACACTGCACATTGTATACAAGCTGCGCACTGACACTGTACATTGTATCACAGGGTCTGATCTGCGGGGCTGTCCCAAGAGGTTTAAGAATTGTGAGGGGTGTACTGTCTTTTTTTTTTTTTTTTTTTATATATATATACTTATATATAATGTTATGCAGACGCTGTGTATACACCGTATGCTGACACACATACAGTTTATGACTTGGCTCTCTGATCTCCAGTCAGGAATTCAGGAGGACCTTTGCCCGCTGGGTGTGACAGTCACTGCACACATCACCTGGCACGCTTCCCGGGTGACAGACGGCTCTCACCTACAGACATGGATAGCACCCAGGGACTGATGGAGAGCTACCAGGCCGCAGCTCCGGGGTACAGAGTGCCCCCTTATGGTTGGAGGATCTGCCTAGCACACGAGTTTCATGAGAAGAGGAAACCCTTCCAGCTGGAGCATGTGTCTGCCACTAAGAAGCTGGCTCATCTGCCTATGGGTGTCCGGTAAGCAGATTACCTGTATATCATCTCTGCCTGTATTCAGCCTGTATATCATCTCTCCCCATATGCAGCCTGTATATCATCTCTGCCTATATGCAGCCTGTATATCATCTCTGCCTGTATTCAGCCTGTATATCATCTCTGCCTGTATTCAGCCTGTATATCATCTCTGCCTGTATGCAGCCTGTATATCATCTCTGCCTGTATGCAGCCTGTATATCATCTCTGCCTATATTCAGCCTGTATATCATCTCTGCCTATATACAGCTTGTATATCATCTCTGGCTATATGCAGCCTGTATATCATCTCTGCCTATATGCAGCTTGTATATCATCTCTGGCTTTATGCAGCCTGTATATCATCTCTGCCTATATGCAGCTTGTATATCATCTCTGCCTGTATGCAGCCTGTATATCATCTCTGCCTGTATTCAGCCTGTATATCATCTCTGCCTATATGCAGCTTGTATATCATCTCTGCCTATATGCAGCCTGTATATCATCTTCCTATATGAGTACATCTATGCAGCCTGTATATCATCTCTGCCTATATGCAGCCTGTATATCATCTCTGCCTATATGCAGCCTGTATATCATCTCTGCCTATATGCAGCCTGTATATCATCTCTCCCTATATGCAGCCTGTATATCATCTCTCCCTATATGCAGCCTGTATATCATCTCTGCCTATATGCAGCCTGTATATCATCTCTGCCTATATGCAGCCTGTATATCATCTCTGCCTATATGCAGCCTGTATATCATCTCTGCCTATATGCAGCCTGTATATCATCTCTGCCTATATGCAGCCTGTATATCATCTCTGCCTATATGCAGCCTGTATATCATCTCTGCCTATATGCAGCCTGTATATCATCTCTGCCTATATGCAGCCTGTATATCATCTCTGCCTATATGCAGCCTGTATATCATCTTCCTATATGAGTACATCTATGCAGCCTGTGTATTATCTGTCTCCCCATGCAATGTCCATCTTCCGGTCTATAACCTCTATTCTTGGGTTCCCGGCGAGTACCATGCTTTGTACACACCATAGATAACACGTAGGTTACACGTCACAGATAATGCGCCTGCTGCAGATCACACATATGTGGGATCTATCTTGTGTAGTGAGTTTATTGGTACACACAATAGTTTACTTTATAGCACATGTTTAAAGGCAGAGTTGTAGTATCTATATATTTAGAACACCTTATATATAAAATGCCGTGTGAGTATGATGGAGTGTGCGCTCTGGACGCGTGACCAAGGGCTGCCCGGGTGTGCGCTTGGGCCGTGGGACCGAGGGCTGCCCGGGTATGCGCTTGGGACGTGGGACCGAGGACTGCCCGGGTGTATGCTCGGGACCGAGGGCTGCCCAGCTTTGGGCCCAGGGATACAGGACTGATGGCTGCCCGGGTGTGCGCTTGGGACGGAGGGCTGCCCGGGTGTGCGCTCTTGGACACGTGACCGGGTGTGCGCTCGGGACTGAGGGCTGCCTGGATGTGCGCTCTGGACCGAGGGCTGCCCGGGTGTGCGCTCGGGACTGAGGGCTGTCCGGTTTTGGGCCCGGGATACAGGACTGAGGGCTGCCCGGGTGTGCGCTTGGGACGAAGGGCTGCCCAGGTGTGCGCTCTTGGACATGTGACCGGGTGTGCGCTTGGGACCGAGGGCTGCCCGGGTGTGCGCTCTTGGACACGTGACCGGGTGTGCGCTTGGGACGGAGGGCTGCCCGGGTGTGCGCTCTTGGATACGTGACCGGGTGTGCGCTTGGGACGGAGGGCTGCCCGGGTGTGCGCTCATGGACACGTGACCGGGTGTGCGCTTGGGACTGAGGGCTGCCCGGTGGTGCGCTCTTGGACACGTGACCGGGTGTGCGCTTGGGACGGAGGGCTGCCCGGGTGTACGCTCGGGACCGAGGGCTGCCCGGGTGTGCACTCTTGGACACGTGACCGGGTGTGCGCTTGGGACGGAGGGCTGCTCGGGTGTGCACTCTTGGACACGTGACCGGGTGTGCGCTTGGGACGGAGGGCTGGCCGGGTGTACGCTCGGGACGGAGGGCTGCCCGGGTGTGCACTCTTGGACACGTGACCGGGTGTGCGCTTGGGACGGAGGGCTGCCTGGGTGTGCGCTCTTGGACACGTGACCGGGTGTGCGCTTGGGACAGAGGGCTGGCCGGGTGTGCGCTTGGGACGGAGGGCTGCTCGGGTGTGCACTCTTGGACACGTGACCGGGTGTGCGCTTGGGACGGAGAGCTGGCCGGGTGTACGCTCGGGACCGAGGGCTGCCCGGGTGTGCACTCTTGGACACGTGACCGGGTGTGCGCTTGGGACGGAGGGCTGCCCGGGTGTGCGCTCTTGGACACGTGACCGGGTGTGCGCTTGGGACGGAGGGTTGGCCGGGTGTGCTCTCTTGGACACGTGACCGGGTGTGCGCTTGGGACGGAGGGCTGGCCGGGTGTACGCTTGGGACCGAGGGCTGGCCGGGTGTGCGCTCTTGGACACGTGACCGGGTGTGCGCTTGGGACGGAGGGCTGCCCGGGTGTGCGCTCTTGGACACGTGACCGGGTGTGCGCTTGGGACGGAGGGCTGCCCGGGTGTGCGCTCTTGGACACGTGACCGGGTGTGCGCTTGGGACGGAGGGCTGCCCGGGTGTACGCTCGGGACCGAGGGCTAGCCGGGTGTGCGCTTTGGACGGAGGGCTGCCCGGGTGTGCGCTCTTGGACACGTGACCGGGTGTGCGCTTGGGACGGAGGGTTGGCCGGGTGTGCGCTCTTGGACACGTGACCGTCCCAAGCGCACACCCGGTCACGTGTCCAAGAGCGCACACCCGGGCAGCCCTCCGTCCCAAGCGCACACCCGGAGGGCTGCCCGGGTGTGCGCTCTTGGACACATGACCGGGTGTACACTTGGGACGGAGGGCTGGCCGGGTGTGTGCTTGGGACGGAGGGCTGGCCGGGTGTGCGCTCTTGGACACGTGACCAGGTGTGCGCTTGGGACTGAGGGCTGGCCGGGTGTGCGGTCTTGGACACGTGACCAGGTGTGCGCTTGGGACGGAGGGCTGCCCGGGTGTGCGCTCTTGGACACGTGACCGGGTGTGCGCTTGGGACGGAGGGCTGGCCGTGTGTGCGCTTGGGACGGAGGGCTGCCCGGGTGTGCACTCTTGGACACGTGACCGGGTGTGCGCTTGGGACGGAGGGCTGGCCGGGTGTGCGCTCGGGACCGAGGGCTGCCCGGGTGTGCGCTCTTGGACACGTGACCGGGTGTGCGCTTGGGATGGAGGGCTGCCCGGGTGTGCGCTCTTGGACACGTGACCGGGTGTGCGCTTGGGACTGAGGGCTGCCCGGGTGTGCGCTCTTGGACACGTGACCGGGTGTGCGCTTGGGACGGAGGGCTGCCCGGGTGTGCGCTCTTGGACACGTGACCGGGTGTGCGCTTGGGACGGAGGGCTGGCCGGGTGTGCGCTTGGGACGGAGGGCTGCCCGGGTGTGCGCTTGGGACGGAGGGCTGGCCGGGTGTGCGCTCTTGGACACGTGACCAGGTGTGCGCTTGGGACGGAGGGCTGGCCGGGTGTGCGCTTGGGACGGAGGGCTGCCCGGGTGTGCGCTCATGGACACGTGACCGGGTGTGCGCTTGGGACTGAGGGCTGCCCGGTGGTGCGCTCTTGGACACGTAACCGGGTGTGTGCTTGGGACGGAGGGCTGCCCGGGTGTGCGCTCTTGGACACGTGACCGGGTGTGCGCTTGGGACGGAGGGCTGCCCGGGTGTACGCTCGGGACCGAGGGCTGCCCGGGTGTGCACTCTTGGACACGTGACCGGGTGTGCGCTTGGGACGGAGGGCTGCCCGGGTGTGCGCTCTTGGACACGTGACCGGGTGTGCGCTTGGGACGGAGGGCTGCCCGGGTGTACGCTCGGGACCGAGGGCTGCCCGGGTGTGCGCTCTTGGACACGTGACCGGGTGTGCGCTTGGGACGGAGGGCTGGCCGGGTGTGCGCTTGGGACGGAGGGCTGCCCGGGTGTGCGCTTGGGACGGAGGGCTGGCCGGGTGTGCGCTCTTGGACACGTGACCAGGTGTGCGCTTGGGACGGAGGGCTGGCCGGGTGTGCGCTTGGGACGGAGGGCTGCCCGGGTGTGCGCTCATGGACACGTGACCGGGTGTGCGCTTGGGACTGAGGGCTGCCCGGTGGTGCGCTCTTGGACACGTAACCGGGTGTGCGCTTGGGACGGAGGGCTGCCCGGGTGTGCGCTCTTGGACACGTGACCGGGTGTGCGCTTGGGACGGAGGGCTGCCCGGGTGTACGCTCGGGACCGAGGGCTGCCCGGGTGTGCACTCTTGGACACGTGACCGGGTGTGCGCTTGGGACGGAGGGCTGCCCGGGTGTGCGCTCTTGGACACGTGACCGGGTGTGCGCTTGGGACGGAGGGCTGCCCGGGTGTGCGCTCTTGGACACGTGACCGGGTGTGCGCTTGGGACGGAGGGCTGGCCGGGTGTGCGCTTGGGACGGAGGGCTGCTCGGGTGTGCACTCTTGGACACGTGACCGGGTGTGCGCTTGGGACGGAGGGCTGGCCGGGTGTTCTCTCTTGGACACGTGACCGGGTGTGCGCTTGGGACGGAGGGCTGGCCGGGTGTACGCTCGGGACGGAGGGCTGCCCGGGTGTGCACTCTTGGACACGTGACCGGGTGTGCGCTTGGGACGGAGGGCTGCCCGGGTGTGCGCTTGGGACGGAGGGCTGGCCGGGTGTGCGCATGGGACGAAGGGCTGCACTAGGCGGGTCCTCACTCTCTGCTGTGTGGTATGTGTTCTGTGCGTTACATTTTGGCGCTGGTGACGTTTTGGCTTTTTGGTGATTGATGTAATCTACCGTGTGCTGAACAGTAATGGATCCGTCCCCTAAGATGTGATCTCTGCTCTTCGTCTCTCAGGTACCTGATGTGGTGGTTCCGTAAGACCTATGTAGAGAAGAAGGCGCCATTTATAGACATGTTCAACTCCGTACCTCTGCGTCAGATCTACGGTAAGTGATGGGAGCCAGCCACTCCCCGAATGTCCGTGCCTCATGCAGCATAACTGACGTATCCTCCCCTTGTGACATAAAAACTTACTGGTGATGATCACTGACGTGTCACTGATTAGCCATATTCCTAAGTCCTGAGGACAGCAGCGGTCACATAGGAGCAGCACTAGACAGAAGAAACAGTCGCCGGCTGCTTCCAGACTCACGAGGAGACGACTTGTCCAGTCCCGGAAGTGACTGCAGCGGGCGCTGAGGGTTCTGTTAGTGCAGTAAGGTCCGTACTAAACACTCTCCACCCCGAACTCGGAGGCATCATCTATATTGACCTAAAACACCGGAATAGTTACTTCTGATGAGCTCAAATTATAGAAATAAGCACGTTCTGGGATTCTAGTCTATGGAGCAATGACCTGAAACTGGAACCTTCTGAGCCTGTGGACCTGAGAGATCTCTGCAGGACAAAGAGTGAAACATGCCTAAAAGTACATGCTATCAATGTCATGCCAAGTACAGGGGAGATGGTGACCCCCTAACCAAACCTACAGCTGGCCCCTCACACCATGAATGGGTTCCGCATCTCTGCACCAAGCCAGATACCTGACCCTACGTATCCCTAGTGCTGGACCCTAGATAGGGAACGGGTGGGATGAGATCTTCTTCGACCCCACTAAAGGAAGACACAAGGGGTGCACATGGGGGGGGGGGGGGGGCATGAGCTACTTATCTACAGGTGACACAGGCAGGAGTTCAGCAATGATACTACAGATAAGAGCAAGCCACCTGCTTGGAACCAGAGCTATGATGACCTGAATAATAGCACCAGTCCAGGGAAGAAGAGAGTATTTAACACCAAGAGAAGACTGATGATCAGCAGCTGGGTGGAAGGCGAGCTCCTGCTGAGCGCAAAAGGGGGAGAGATGAATCCAGCAGGAAAGCTACCTAATAATAGTAATATTTATTCACTTCTATAGCGCCATTAATTCTGCAGCGCTTTACATACATCACCAATACTGTCCCCATTGGGACTCACAATGTAAAGTCCCTGTGGAGACACGGGGCTCAGTGGGTGCTCTCGTCCGCTAAAACACGCCGCCTTTAGAAAGACAGCATGGCTCAGGGCTCATCCCAACTGAACGCCGGCCTCCTTAACCATGGGCGTAACACTACTCAGACAACACAGGGTGAGGGAACCACAATAATTAGACTTTATTGGATCCCCAAACAATTAACGGCACATAACACATAACCAGCAAAACACACAAAAGTAACAGGCAACAGAGTCTCACCCTTCCGCTGGCTCACCAGGGATTTAGAATGTCCTTGCCTCAGAGGTTCCAGGGCTATTTACTCCAATCCAGCAGCACCCCGCTTTTGGTGGGCACCCACTGAGAAAGGAATAATGCCAGATTTAGGAAGCTGTCTGAGGTCTGCAAAGTCTGTAGCCAGGTGACCAAATTGTCCCAACCTGGGATTCTTCCTTAGGTAGTCCTGGTATGATGTTACAATCCTGGCAGCCGGAGTCGAAATCCCTAGGCTGTGGATATGGTCTCCAACCGGAACCGGAGTCCCTAGATTGAAGCCATAAGATATCCTGATCCTCTAGTCAGCTCCAAAGAGCTTAGACTGGATCCATCAGCATCCATCAACAACCTGGTGGCTTAAAGAAGTCCCTTTTATAGCCACAGCCTTCCACTTAGATACACTGCGTCCTCATCGATTGGTTGGACAAGATCGCCTCTCCCATTGGATGAATCTCAAACTGCATACACAATGTTCATCCAATTGATGTCTACAGAAAGACTGAGGGTATACATGTAGTCTGGGAGTCACCGACTAGACAATGGCTAGTCTACTAAGGTAATCACATTAGCAATACACAACTACAATACAATGAATTCTCCCAAGGGTCTGGTCCCAAACAATAGTTAAGCAAACATGAGTTACCACACAGTAGAACAATACGTCTGGCTGAATGTTAATAAACTTTAACCCATGAGAGTCCATGTCGTCACAGTCCCTATCAGTATGTCTTTGGAGAGTGAGAGGAAACCGGAGACCCCGGAGGAAACCCACACAAAAACAGGGAGAACATACAAACTATTGCAGATGTTGTCGTTGGTGGGATTGGAACCCAGGACCCCAGCGCTTGAAGACTGCAGTGCCAACCACTGAGCCAATGAATACTGACAACAGGAACTATGGAAAGTCAGGGAGCATTCGGTGCAGCCAAACACTGTGACCTTCTATTGCCAAAAACCACATGACTGTCACCTGTAACACACCCGTGACAATCGAGCATGGCGAGGGCTGGGATATGGCTATAGCGAAGCATGGTGGGGGCTCGGCCATGTCTATTGTAAGTACGGCGGGGGCTCAGTGCCCGCGCATTGTATGATGTGCCTACGCTAATTTAATAACTAGATTCACAAAGGCAGCTGCTCTAATTGATTGGTGCTTAGTAACCCTGCAGCCCCCTGTGTCTGTGCATTATATGCTATACCTACGTTGTTTGAGCTGCCGGATTCACATAGCCAGCTGCTCTATTTGAGTAACATCTAGCGATGCTGTAGTCCTCTGTATTGAGTAACCAGATTCACAAAGGCAGTTGCTCTAATTGAGTAGTGCTTAGTAACCCTGCAGCCCTCTATGTCTGCATACTGTATGATATACCTACGTCGATTGAGTAACCAGATTCACAAAGGCAGTTGCTCTAATTGAGTAGCGCTTAGTAACCCTGCAGCCCTCCTTGTCTGCGTACTGTATGATATACCTACGTCGATTGAGTAACCAGATTCACAAAGGCAGTTGCTCTAATGGAGTAGCACTTAGTAACGCTGCAGCCCTCCTTGTCTGCATACTGTATGATATACCTACTTTGATTGAGTAACCAGATTCACAAAGGCAGTTGCTCTAATTGAGTAGTGCTTAGTAACCCTGCAGCCCTCTATGTCTGCATACTGTATGATATACCTACGTCGATTGAGTAACCAGATTCACAAAGGCAGTTGCTCTAATTGAGTAGCGCTTAGTAACCCTGCAGCCCTCCTTGTCTGTGTACTGTATGATATACCTACGTCGATTTGAGTAACCAGATTCACAAAGGCAGTTGCTCTAATGGAGTAGCGCTTAGTAACGCTGCAGCCCTCCTTGTCTGCATACTGTATGATATACCTACTTTGATTGAGTAACCAGATTCACAAAGGCAGTTGCTCTAATTGAGTAGCGCTTAGTAACGCTGCAGCCCTATGTGGCTGCATAGTGTATGATATAAAAAACAAAAAGCCAGCACCAAATGTGCACTACAGCACTAAACATTCCAAACTGTACTTATTATAAAAAATTTTGAGATTTTTGGCAAAAAATTGCAATTTCTTGAGCTGCTTCGCCACGTCACGGCAAATCTCATTTGAAGCAGTCCTACACTAAAGTATTTTTATAAAATGTGCCATACGGCCTCACATATGAATAGTAGAACTGCTCTTAGCAGCACTCACCTGGTCTATTTCAATCCCGTACCCATGACTGAGTCATGGCTGTGGGCGGGACAGGTCCAAGCAAATGCTGCATGAAGTAAATAGCCTGTGGACAAAGCCTGATGACTTAATGTGAACAGTCACCAACCGCCAAAATCCAGACAGATGGAATACATCCCAAATTGGGGTGCATAGCAAGGTGGAGGTCAACCACCGACCAATTCAATGAAGAAAAAACAAAAAGCCAGCACCAAATGTGCACTACAGCACTAAACATTCCAAACTGTACTTATTATAAAAAATTTTGAGATTTTTGGCAAAAAATTGCAATTTCTTGAGCTGCTTCGCCACGTCACGGCAAATCTCATTTGAAGCAGTCCTACACTAAAGTATTTTTATAAAATGTGCCATACGGCCTCACATATGAATAGTAGAACTGCTCTTAGCAGCACTCACCTGGTCTATTTCAATCCCGTACCCATGACTGAGTCATGGCTGTGGGCGGGACAGGTCCAAGCAAATCCTGCATGAAGTAAATAGCCTGTGGACAAAGCCTGATGACTTAATGTGAACAGTCACCAACCGCCAAAATCCAGACAGATGGAATACATCCCAAATTGGGGTGCATAGCAAGGTGGAGGTCAACCACCGACCAATTCAATGAAGAAAAAACAAAAAGCCAGCACCAAATGTGCACTACAGCACTAAACATTCCAAACTGTACTTATTATAAAAAATTTTGAGATTTTTGGCAAAAAATTGCAATTTCTTGAGCTGCTTCGCCACGTCACGGCAAATCTCATTTGAAGCAGTCCTACACTAAAGTATTTTTATAAAATGTGCCATACGGCCTCACATATGAATAGTAGAACTGCTCTTAGCAGCACTCACCTGGTCTATTTCAATCCCGTACCCATGACTGAGTCATGGCTGTGGGCGGGACAGGTCCAAGCAAATGCTGCATGAAGTAAATAGCCTGTGGACAAAGCCTGATGACTTAATGTGAACAGTCACCAACCGCCAAAATCCAGACAGATGGAATACATCCCAAATTGGGGTGCATAGCAAGGTGGAGGTCAACCACCGACCAATTCAATGAAGAAAAAACAAAAAGCCAGCACCAAATGTGCACTACAGCACTAAACATTCCAAACTGTACTTATTATAAAAAATTTTGAGATTTTTGGCAAAAAATTGCAATTTCTTGAGCTGCTTCGCCACGTCACGGCAAATCTCATTTGAAGCAGTCCTACACTAAAGTATTTTTATAAAATGTGCCATACGGCCTCACATATGAATAGTAGAACTGCTCTTAGCAGCACTCACCTGGTCTATTTCAATCCCGTACCCATGACTGAGTCATGGCTGTGGGCGGGACAGGTCCAAGCAAATGCTGCATGAAGTAAATAGCCTGTGGACAAAGCCTGATGACTTAATGTGAACAGTCACCAACCGCCAAAATCCAGACAGATGGAATACATCCCAAATTGGGGTGCATAGCAAGGTGGAGGTCAACCACCGACCAATTCAATGAAGAAAAAACAAAAAGCCAGCACCAAATGTGCACTACAGCACTAAACATTCCAAACTGTACTTATTATAAAAAATTTTGAGATTTTTGGCAAAAAATTGCAATTTCTTGAGCTGCTTCGCCACGTCACGCCCACAGCCATGACTCAGTCATGGGTACGGGACTGCAATAGACCAGGTGAGTGCTGCTGAGAGCAGTTCTGCTATTTATATGTGAGGCCGCATGGCACATTTTATAAAAATATTTTAGTGTAGGACTGCTTCAAATGAGATTTGCCGTGACGTGGCGAAGCAGCTCAAGAAATTGCAATTTTTTGCCAAAAATCTCAAAAAAAAAAAAAAAAAAAAATTTTTATAATGCAGTTTGGAATATTTGATGCCTTAGTGCACATTGGTGCTGGCTCTTTGTTGTTTCTATAGTGTATGATATACCTACGTTGATTGAGTAGCCGGATTCACATAGCCAGCTGCTCTAATTGAGTAGCGCTTAGTAACGCTGCAGCCCTCTATGTCTGCATAGTGTATGATATACCTACGTTGTTTGAGTAGCCGGATTCACATAGCCAGCTGCTCTATTTGAGTAACGCTTAGCAATGCTGTGGTTCCTTGTATCTGTATTGCACGATATTCATACGCCGATTGAGTAGCTGGATTCACAAAGGCAGTTGCTCTATTTGAGTAACCTTTAGAAATCCTGCACATGTGCAGTACAGCACTTGGGCGCGGCTTTAATCTGTCATGTGACTGAAGCAAAATGGCGGCTACCATCACTATAGCTGCAATATGGGACGCTGTGAGACTCAGACAGGTGAGCAATTAAACAATTAATACCTGTGTTTAAATCGGGCACGCACTAGGACTTGTATATATACAATCTCTTGCCCGCTCCTGTCACCTGCACCTCAAGAACATCTCTAGAATCCGCCCCTTTCTCACAATGGAAACGACAAAACCCCTCAACGTGGCCCTGATCCACTCCCGCCTTGACTACTGTAACTCTCTATTAATTGGTCTCCCCCTAACTAGACTCTCCCCTCTACAGTCCATCCTTAATGCAGCAGCCAGGGTCACCTATCTGGCTAACCACCTCATCTCTATCACCACAAAGCTCTCCACAGTGCAGCACCCCCTACATCTCCACCCTCCTCTCTATCACCACAAAGCTCTCCACAGTGCAGCACCCCCTACATCTCCACCCTCCTCTCTGTCTATCACCACAAAGCTCTCCACAGTGCAGCACCCCCTACATCTCCTCCTCATCTCTATCACCACAAAGCTCTCCACAGTGCAGCACCCCCTACATCTCCACCCTCCTCTCTGTCTATCACCACAAAGCTCTCCACAGTGCAGCACCCCCTACATCTCCACCCTCCTCTCTATCACCACAAAGCTCTCCACAGTGCAGCACCCCCTACATCTCCACCCTCATCTCTGTCTATCACCACAAAGCTCTCCACAGTGCAGCACCCCCTACATCTCCTCCCTCATCTCTGTCTATCACCACAAAGCTCTCCACAGTGCAGCACCCCCTACATCTCCTCCTCATCTCTATCACCACAAAGCTCTCCACAGTGCAGCACCCCCTACATCTCCCCCTCATCTCTATCACCACAAAGACCTCCACAGTGCAGCACCCCCTACATCTCCACCCTCCTCTCTATCACCACAAAGCTCTCCACACTGCAGCACCCCCTACATCTCCACCCTCATCTCTGTCAATCACCACAAAGCTCTCCACAGTGCAGCACCCCCTACATCTCCACCCTCCTCTCTATCACCACAAAGCTCTCCACAGTGCAGCACCCCCTACATCTCCACCCTCATCTCTGTATATCACTGTGGAGACACGGGGCTCAGTGGGTGCTCTCGTCCACTAAAACCCGTCGCCTTTAGAAAGACAGCGTGGCTCAGGGCTCATCCCAACTGAACGCCGACCTCCTTAACCGTGGGCGTAACACTACTCAGACAACACAGGGTGAGGGAACCACAATAATTAGACTTTATTGGATCCCCAAACAATTAACGGCACAAAACACATAACCAGCAAAACACAAATGTGACAGGCAACAGAGTCTCACCCTTCCGCTGGCTCACCAGGGATTTAGAATGTCCATGCCTCAGAGGTTCCAGGGCTATTTACTCAAATCCAGCAGCACCCCGCTTTTGGCGGGCACCCACCGAGAAAAGAATAATGCCAGATTTAGGAAGCTGGCTGAGGTCTGCAAAGTCTGTAACAGGTGACTGAACTGTCCCAACCTGAGTGTCCTCCTTAGGTAGTCCTGGTATGATGTTACAATCCTGGCAGCCGGAGTCGAAATCCCTAGGCTGTGGATATGGTCTCCAACCGGAACCGGAGTCCCTAGATTGAAGCCATAAGATATCCTGATCCTCTAGTCAGCTCCAAAGAGCTTAGACTGGATCCATCAGCCACCTGGTGGCTTAAAGAAATCCCTTTTTATAGCCACTGCCTTCCACTTAGATACACTGCGTCCTCATCGATTGGTTGGACAAGAGCGCCTCTCCCATTGGATGAATCTCATGCTGCATGGACAATGTTCATCCAAATGATGTCTACAGAAAGACTGAAGATATCTACATGGAGTCTGCAAGTCACAGACTCAACAATTGCTACTAAGGTAATCACATTAGCAATACACAACTACAATACAATGGTTACTGGAAAAGTCTGGAGAAAAATACGTCTGGCTTTCAGTGGCCAACACAATTACATTGAGTCAACAAGAGTCTTGTAAAAACAATGAGGGACTTCTCCCCCGTCTATAAGCAATCTATCATGCTGTCTGGCTGAATGTTAAGAAACTTTAACCCATGAGAGTCCATGTCGTCACATTCCTCCCCCTTCTTAATATTAGCCAGACATGATAGGCTTCCGATCATCCTTCTCCTCTTGACGGCATTGTCCTTTTTAATGGTGAGGTCAGCAACAGAGGCTTGCATCTATACACCTCCCCCTGATTACCTCCCCCAAGTTGAGCAGCCATATTGTGGACAAGCACTAAGGTGGGGTCCATGAGTTGGGCCTGCACAAATCTCCCACTATCAATCCTCCCCCAGTCAATAGCCACAGTGTGGTTAGGCTTACTCACGGTTCTTGGCTCAGAAGTGGATGATGGAGACCGGGAATGCAAACCATCCCTGGAAAAGATGTTAGAAAGATCCACATCAGGGTCCTGCTTGGCTTGGAGGTGGGTGATGGCTGCTTCAAACTGACTGGATAGTCCTTGTCCTAGGTCATTCTCCAAAATGACTGGTGTGAGCAGGTAATTCACAAGCCCCAGTTTCACTTCCCTTTGAGTGGTATCCGAAACAACAGGCTTGGTGGGGCCATCTATGAACCCCACTTCAACTTCCTCCTGGCTAGTCCCCGAAACAACAGATGTGGGGAGGCTGTCCATAAACTCCATATGGACCTCTTCCTGGTCAGACCCCAAAGTAACTGGTGTGGGGACGGTGTCCATAAGCTCCACATCAGCCTTGCTCTGATTAGTCTCCAAAATGTCAGGTATGGGGAGGCTGTTCACAATCCCCACATCGATCATTTCCTGGTTGGTCCCCAAAATACCAGGTGTGGGGAGGCTATCCACAAGCTCCACCTCGACCTCTCCCTGGTCGGTCCTTAGGTCCAACTGCACACATGCCAGAGGAATGTCTGAGCGCTGGCCCTCAGCCAGGGAGATGGATAATTGGGAATCTGGTACAGGGTCTTCTGGGGAAACAATAACTGGACTTACCAGGGTAATGGAGGAAACAGTGTCTCGTAGTCCCTGGCTCTTGACCGGCTGAGCTGGTAGATGGGCTCCAAGCATGCGGCCTCGGTTTTGGAGACAATCTCTATCTATATGTCCATGGCGCCCACATGTATAACAGCGCCATAGATTGGGCGAGTCACAGGCCCTGTTTGTAGTCCTTTGTTTTGGCGCAGCTTCTGCTGGGTAGCGGGACCATCCTTCTCGACCGGCTGGTGCTAGCAGTACGGCAGCTGGAATCCCATAAACATATTCCAGAACCCAAGCCCTCTCTTCTCTTGAGGATCTAGGCCCCAATGCATCCAACAACACTGTGGCTTGGGCCATTTTGGACAAAGTTGATTTCCGATTGTCATTAGATCCATGATGTGGCACATAGTTTAAATCCTCTGGGTCAATATCGACGGGATCCTCATCGTCCTCTGCATCATTCTGGGCATCCCAACGGACTAATTTCTGGATCAAGTCTGACCGAGTCTCAGCGTTCCAGTAGATAATCTTTCGCCTCTGGCACAGATCCTGTAGCATCCATTTACTGCAGCGGTCGTAACTCCTCTCTTGTCCTTGTCCCATGGCTGAGCTGGTGGGGTTGGACATGGGAGCGTCCGAAACCTGAATGCCTCCCCAATGGCCTGCTGGGTATGCTTATGTGCCTCCCTGGTTGTTGAGCCCTGGACGGTGTCCACGAACACCAGTCAGCTGCAGCTCCCCTGGGTAAACCAGGCTGAGTAGTATCCTACTGCTGCCACCAATTGTGGAGACACTGGGCTCAGTGGGTGCTCTCGTCCACTAAAACCCGCCGCCTTTAGAAAGACAGCATGGCCCAGGGCTCATCCCAACTGAACGCCGGCCTCCTTAACCGTGGGCGTAACACTACTCAGACAACACAGGGTGAGGGAACCACAATAATTAGACTTTATTGGATCCCCAAACAATTAACGGCACATAACACTTAACCAGCAAAACTACAGAATGTAACAGGCAACAGAGTCTCACCCTTCCGCTGACTCACCAGGGATTTAGAATGTCCATGCCTCAGAGGTTGCAGGGCTATTTACTCAAATCCAGCAGCACCCCGCTTTTGGCGGGCACCCACCGAGAAAAGAATATTGCCAGATTTAGGAAGCTGTCTGAGGTCTGCAAAGTCTGTAACAGGTGACTGAACTGTCCCAACCTGAGTGTCCTCCTTAGGTAGTCCTGGTATGATGATACAATCCTGGCAGCCGGAGTCGAAATCCCTAGGCTGTGGATATGGTCTCCAACCGGAACCGGAGTCCCTAGATTGAAGCCATAAGTCCCATTGGATGAATCTCAAGCTGCATGGACAATGTTCATCCAAATGATGTCTACAGAAAGACTGAAGATATCTACATAGAGTCTGCCAGTCACAGACTCAACAATGGCTACTAAGGTAATCACATTAGCAATACACAACTACAGTACAATGGTTACTGGAAAAGTCTGGAGAACAATACGTCTGGCTTTCAGTGGCCAACACAATTACATTGAGTCAACAAGAGTCTTGTAAAAACAATGAGGGACTTCTCCCCCGTCTATAAGCAATCTATCATGCTGTCTGGCTGAATTTTAAGAAATTTTAACCCATGAGAGTCCATGTCGTCACAATCACCACAAAGCTCTCCACAGTGCGGCACCCCCTACATCTCCACCCTCATCTCTATAACCACAAAGCTCTCCACAGTGCGGCACCCCCTACATCTCCACCCTCATCTCTATATTGTCTCTATATATGTTGCGCGACACGGGCAAATCGCTGCCCGTGCCGCACAACATCCCCCAGACCCGTCACACATACCTGCCCGGCGACGTCGCTGTGACCGGCGAACCGCCTCCTTTCTAAGGGGGCGGTCCGTGCGGCGTCACAGCGACGTCACTGAGCGGCCGCCCAATAGCAGCGGAGGGGCGGAGCTGAGCGGGACGTAACATCCCGCCCACCTCCTTCCTTCCGCATAGCGGCCGGGAGGCAGGTAAGGAGAGCTTCCTCGTTCCTGCGGTGTCACACGGAGCGATGTGTGCTGCCGCAGGAACGAGGAACAACCTCGTTACTGCTGCAGTAGCGATTTTTGAGAATGGACCCCCATGTCACCGATGAGCGATTTTGCACATTTTTGCAACGATGCAAAATCGCTCATCGGTGTCACACGCAGCAACATCGCTAATGCGGCCGGATGTGCGTCACCAATTCCGTGACCCCAACGACTCCGCATTAGCGATGTCGTAGCGTGTAAAGCCCCCTTAACATCCACACTAATTCGAACCTCCCACTCCCAGATCCAAGACTTCTTCCGAGCTGCACTAACCCTCTGGAACGCTCTACCCAAGAAGTTAGGACGAATCATAACTTACTCTGTTTCAGACGCTCCCTAAAAACGTATCTTTTTAGGGCGGCCTATCACACTCCCTAATCAAATCCAATTCACACAGTCCCTCTACAGCTTCTCACAACATAACCTCACCTTAAACTCCATGCCACCCAAAGGCATCTCAAGGCTCCGGCCTATTGGTCCAGGAAGCCATTATCTATCCCCCATTTCCGTGAGCTGGCTGGATTGTCACTGTAAATAAGCCCCTGTACCTTGCCCCTCGCCCATCTCACTGTAGATTGTAAGCTCTCACGAGCAGGGTTGTCTTTTTTCCCTCTAAATATTGTATTTTCTATAACTGTTACTTGTTTGTATATGATCCCCCTGAATTGTACAGCGCTGTGGAATATGTTGGCGCTATAGAAATAAAGATTATTATTATTACTTATTCTTTCCCCTGAGGAAGCCACACAAGCGGTGGCGATACGCGTGGGGTTTACATGCCGGCCTCACATGTACCTTCCCATCCCCCTTGGTCCTATTGATTGTAAGTATGGACCTCCTCCATATACTGCATGTGTAACCACAGATGCTAGGATAGTCAGTCATCATATATATATATATATATATATATATATATATATATATATATATATATATATATATATATATATATATATATATATATATATATATATATAATTATACCTCTTGCCTGAGAACGGCAGCTTTGTCCGTTGTGTCCCCTGCTGATCAGGGTGATCTGAGTTAACCCTGTGGAGTGTGTGACTCTACTATATGATGGGTGATTATTCCCCCTTGGGAGCATTAGGGGCTCCCCTACGCTTGCATGCTTTACTCTGATACATACCCTCTCGTGTCACTAAGCTGAGACGGATTGTCCTTTCTAGGTGTACAGGTAACACAGTATAATGTAAGACCACCATTCACGGGTCACCCATGTATTGTATTCTGCATGCATCAGCTGACCCCATTCCTTTTGACACGCGTGTCTAGGCGGGACGCCTATATGGGGCATTTATCATATGTATATAGGACTTGTATGCTGTATTGCACATTATTGTATGCGGAACATATGAGCTCACATACTATTTCTCTATGCATTAATTATGATGACATTTACCTGTCTTGTCCAATAGAAGAAGAGGAGGGGTATGTGATTACACAATAGGGGGGGGGGGAGAGGGAACGAGGTAACAGCTATATTTAGGAAGGAGTGTTTCATTTCTGTACGTACATATATCTATTATTGTGACATCCTTTCTAGAGGCCGGTCTGTTGGGGTTTGATGCCTCTTTGGCTTTTTAACTGTTTTTAAAGTTGTCCAACTGTGTGCTCCTGTCGCTCTTTGAGCCACGATTTGTCCACTTTGTGTATACAAATAAAGTTTTTCACTTTTCTAATTTGTGTGGTGATCCCTGTATGGTATACCTCCTTTCTCCTTCTCTTTTACAGTCATATGAAAAAGTTTGTGCACCCCTATTAATGTTAGCCTTTTTTCTTTATAACAATTTGGGTTTTTGCTATTTCAGTTTCATATATCTAATAACTGATGGACCCCGTAATATTTATGGATTGAAATGAGGTTTATTGTAATAACAGAAAATGTGCAATCCGCATTTAAACTAAATTTGACCGGTGCATAAGTATGGGCACCTCAACATAAAAGTGACATTAATATTTTGTAGATCCTCCTTTTGCAGAAATCACAGCCTCTAGTCGCTTCCTGTAGCTTTTCATGAGTCCCTGAATCCTGGATGAAGGTATATTTGACCATTCCCGTTTACAAAACAATTCCAGTTCAGGTAAGTTTGATGGTCGCCGAGCATGGACAGCCGCTTCACATCATCCCACAGATTTTCAATGATATTCAGGTCTGGGGACTGGGATGGCCATTCCAGAACATTGTAATTGTTCCTCTGCATGAATGCCTGAGTAGATTTGGAGCAGTGTTTTGGATCATTGTCTTGCTGAAATATCCGTCCCCTGCGTAACTTCAACTTCGTCACTGATTCTTGCACATTATTGTCAAGAATCTGCTGATACTGAGTTGAATCCATGCGACCCTCAACTTTACCAAGATTCCCGGTGCCGGCATTGGCCACACAGCCCCAAAGCATGATGGAACCTCCACCAAATTTTACTGTGGGTAGCAAGTGCTTTTCTTGGAATGCCGTGTTTTTTTGCCTCCATGCATAACGCCTTTTTGTATGATCAAACAGCTCAATCTTTGTTTCATCAGTCCACAGGACCTTCTTCCAAAATGTAATTGGCTTGTCCAAATGTGCTTTTGCATACCTCAGGCGACTCTGTTTGTGGCGTGCTTGCAGAAACTGCTTCTTTCGCATCACTCTCCCATACAGCTTCTCCTTGTGCAAAGTGCGCTGTATTGTTGACCGATGCACAGTGACACCATCTGCAGCAAGATGATGCTGCAGGTCTTTGGAGGTGGTCTGTGGATTGTCCTTGACTGTTCTGACCATTCTTCTTCTCTGCCTTTCTGATATTTTTCTTGGCCTGCCACTTCTAGGCTTAACAAGAACTGTACCTGTGTTCTTCCATTTCCTTACTATGTTCCTCACAGTGGAAACTGACAGGTTAAATCTCTGAGACAACTTTTTGTACCTTCCCCTGAACAACTATGTTGAATAATCTTTGTTTTCAGATCATTTGAGAGTTGTTTTGAGGAGCCCATGATGCCACTCTTCATAGGAGATTCAAATAGGAGAACAACTTGCAAGTGGCCACCTTAAATACCTTTTCTCATGATTGGATGCACCTGCCTATGAAGGTCAAAGCTCAATGAGGTTACAAAACCAATTTAGTGCTTCAGTAAGTCAGTAAAAAGTAGTTAGGAGTGTTCAAATCAAGAAATTGATAAGGGTGCCCATACTTTTGCATCGGTCAAATTTTGTTTAAATGCGGATTGCACATTTTCTGTTAGTACAATAAACCTCATTTCAATCCAGAAATATTCCTCAGTCCCTCAGTTATTAGATATATGAAGCTGAAATAGCAAAAACCCAAATTGTTATAAAGAAAAAAGGTTAACATTAATAGGTTAACATAAACTTTTTCATATGACTATATATTGTCTATCTAGTATACCAGGAGATCCCCATGGGTGGTGCCCTTCTTACATAGATAATACGGCGGGGGCTCAGTGATGTTTATAGTAAACACGGTGGGAGTCGGACATGTCTATAGTAAGCACGGTGGGGGCTCTGACATGTCTATAGTAAACACGTGGGGGGCTCAGTGATGTCTATAGTGAAGCACTGCGGGGTCTCTGCGAGGTATAGTAATGCATGACTGGTGCTCTGTGATGTCTACAGTAAAGCACAGTGGTGGATCATTGATGCCTATAATGAAGCATAGCAGAGGCTCGGTGGTGACTTCAGTGAAGCACTGCGGGGGGGCTCGGTGATGACTATAGTGAAGCACGGCGGGGGCTTGGAGATGTCTATAATGATGCATGACGGGGGCTCTGTGATGCCTACAGTGAAGCATGGTGGGGGCTCATTGATGTCAGTGAAGCATAGAGTAGGCTCGGTGATGTCTATAGTAAAGCACGTGGGGGCTCGGTGATGACTACAGTGAAGCACAGCGGGCGTTCGTTGATGAATACAGTGAAGCACGGCGGGGGCTCGTTGATGAATACAGTGAAACACGGCGGAGGCTCAAGGATGTCTATAGTGTAGCATGGCGGAGGCTAATTGATGCCTATAATGAAGCACACCAGAGGCTTGGTGATGATTACAGTGATCTGCCTATAGTGAAGCATGGCAGGGGCTTGGTAATGTCTGCAATGATGCATGGTGGGGGCTTAGTGACCACTAATATGAAACATGGCAGGATCTCTGATTCCTACAGTGAAGCACAGCGGGGGGTTTGTTGATGACTATAGTGAAGCACGGCGGGGACTCGTTGATGTCTATAATGAAGCACGGTGGGGGTTCGTTGATGACTACAGTGATGCAAGGCGGGGGCTCGGGGATGTCTATAGTGTAGCACAGCAGAGGCTCATTGCCTATACTGAAGCACACCAGAGGCTCGATGACTATTACAGTGAAGCACAGCGGGGACTCGGATCTGTCTATAGTGAAGCACGGTGGGGGCTCATTGATGCCTATAATGAAGCACATCAGAGGCTTGGTAATGACTGCAGTAAAGCACGGCGGGAGCTTGATAATGACTGCAATGATGCATGGTGGGGGCTTAGTGATCACTGATGTGAAACATGGCAGGAGCTCGATGATTCCTACAATGAAGCATGGCGGGAGCTTGATGATGTTTACAGCAAAACACGTCAGGGGCTCAGTGATGTCTATAGTGAAGCACGGTGGGGGCTTGGTGATGTCTATAGTGAAGCATGGCAGTGTCTCGAGGATGTCTATAGTGAAGCACGGCTGGGGTTCATTGATGACTACAGTGAAGCACAGCGGGGACTCGACTACAGTAAAGCACAGCGGGGGTTTGTTTGTCTACAGTGAAGCTCGGCAGGAGTTCGTTGATGACTAGTGAAGCACGACGGGGACTCGTTGATGACTACAGTGAAGCACGGCGGGGGCTCGGTGATGTCTTTAGTGAAGCACGGCGGGCGTTTATTGATGACTACAGTGAAACACAGCGGGAACTTGTTGATGACTATAATGAAACACACGGCAGGGGCTTGGTGATGTCTTTAGTAAAGTTTGGTGGGGGCTCAATGATGAGTACAATGAAGCACGGCAGGGGTTCGTTGATGAGCACAGTGAAGCACAGCAGGGGCTCGGTGATTTCTGTAGTGAAGCACGGTGGGGACTCGACTACAGTGAAGCACGGTGGGGGTTCGTTGATGACTACAGTGAAGCACAGCTGGGGCGCGGTGATGTCTATAGTGAAGCACAGCCGGGGTTCGTTGATGACTACAGTGAAGCATGACAGGAGCATGGTGATGACTACAGTGAAGCACAGCCGGGGTTCGTTGATGACTACAGTGAAGCACGGCAGGGGCGCGGTGATGTCTATAGTGAAGCACGGCAGGGACGCGGTGATGTCTATAGTGAAGCACGGCAGGGGCGCGGTGATGTCTATAGTGAAGCACGGCAGGGGCGCGGTGATGTCTATAGTGAAGCACGGCAGGGGCACGGTGATGTCTATAGTGAAGCACAGCCGGGGTTCGTTGAGGACTACAGTGAAGCATGACAGGAGCGTGTTGATGACTGCAGTGAAGCACAGCCGGGGTTCGTTGATGACTACAGTGAAGCATGACAGGAGCGTGGTGATGACTGCAGTGAAGCACAGCCGGGGTTCGTTGATGACTACAGTGAAGCACAGCCGGGGTTCGTTGATGACTACAGTGAAGCATGACAGGAGCGTGGTGATGACTGCAGTGAAGCACAGCCGGGGTTCGTTGATGACTACAGTGAAGCACAGCCGGGGTTCGTTGATGACTACAGTGAAGCATGACAGGAGCGTGGTGATGACTGCAGTGAAGCATGACAGGAGCGTGGTGATGACTACAGTGAAGCATGACAGGAGCGTGGTGATGACTGCAGTGAAGCACAGCCGGGGTTCGTTGATGACTACAGTGAAGCATGACAGGAGCATGGTGATGACTACAGTGAAGCATGACAGGAGCGTGGTGATGACTGCAGTGAAGCACAGCCGGGGTTCGTTGATGACTACAGTGAAGCACAGCCGGGGTTCGTTGATGACTACAGTGAAGCATGACAGGAGCGTGGTGATGACTGCAGTGAAGCACAGCCGGGGTTCGTTGATGACTACAGTGAAGCACGGTGGGGACTTGTTGATGAATACAGTGAAGCACGGTGGGGACTTGCTGATGAATACAGTGAAGCATGGCAGGGGCTTGATAATGACTACAATAATATTGCTGGCCTCTTGATGTGTTGGCTGAGCACCTGTTTGGCGGCATTCCTCTCTGTGCATGCTGAGTAATGTCTTCTTTCTGGGGCAGTCAGCAGTCTTCCTCCCGTGTTGTGCCAGCTGTGATGGACCTTTTCCTGATGTCCGATCTTCCTCTTTTCCTTCAGTTCCTGATGAGGAGCTGTATACTGTATTGTGTCTTAGAAGGGGGCAGTGGCTCCACTCTGTACAGGCGGCCTCTGTATCCCGTGCATCAGAGTCATAAAGCCTCTGCAGACGTTTTAGGTAGATGTGTGTAAGAGCAGCCCCTCGTGTGTGTGCTGGTGACCACGGCCGGGCTCATCGGAGGTCTGGCTGTCGGTCAGCCGCACAGTAGTGGCTTGGTGGTGTGCATGCCTTGTGCTCGTGTGTTCTGCTGTTTTGATTTCTTGCTGCCTGACATCGGACCTTGCCTTTGACTGACTGTTTGTTTTTTAGCCCGTTTTATCTTGGCCCGTCACAGTTTTGAGCTTCTGACTTTAGACTGTGACCTGTTTTCTCTTTGCCCCTCTGTCTTTGATGTTCATTCTTGGGATTTGACCACGGACTTCTTGACTCCTGTCTCACGGATTATCCATGAGAAGAGACAATAGCCAGTGTCCTAGCAGATTTATACAACCATGTTATTTTATTTATTTTGATTTTTCCGCACAGAGAGATTTTAGATTGTTTCTCAGTGGTTATTTTAACAGAATCGGCAACATTAAAGGGAAAACATTCTGAAATGATTCTTCTTGGTGGGATTTATTTTTTTTTTAACAGTTTTCAGCTTATTCTCGAGCCATGGCAACTTGAGAGATGAATGATCTGTCAGAGGTTCGATCTTGTGCAGCCTAGATAGGTCCACCAGGGTCTTCTCCACTCGTTATCTTGATGGTATCAGGCCTTTGGTTGCTGGCCTTTCTCTTCGTCTTGTTCCTTCTATTTTTCGGACCATGATGGCCTTCTTCAGTGATTGCTCTCTTCGTATGATGTGTCCGAAGTAGACAAGTCGTAACTTGGTGATCCTTGCCTCGAATGACCTTTCTGGCTTGACTTGTTCTTCTTGCCATCCATGGTACTGATAACCTCTTTCTTCAGCACCACATTTCGAAGTCATCAATAATTCTTCTATCTTGTTTTTTTTATCGTCCAGGTTTCGCATCCATATGTTATCACAGCAAGACCAAAGTGTATGAGCCGTGTCTTCTTCACCGGTGACGTGTTACTTTACTTGAACATCTTGCAGTAGCTCCACCTCTGTCAGATTGTGGCGTCTCCTGTGTACAGCGCTCTCTTCAGGTCACCGCAGATTATCCCTTGGACTCCGGTTTGGGCTTGAGTGTTCCAGAACGTCCCTCTCCTTCTGGTGAAGCCGTTTTTCTGATTTGAAGGTCGCTTAGGGTGGTTGTGCTGAACGGGGAAATTCATCTTCCACTTTTTAGCAGCGGCCTGAAGGTTTTTGACTATCTCTAATTCCCTTTCCCTTGACTAAAGCCCCAGTTCCTGCTACCATTAAACAACCCCCGGGTACAATGCTGACCTCACCAGGCCTCACACTGGAGAGAGGGATCTTCTGGGAATGTACACTGGTGACTTTGCACCTTTAGGGATTATACCCCCAAAGTTCTCAGCCTCAGCAGACAGAACACGCTTCCTGTAACAGTGTGTTCCCCTCTGCAGGGGGCTTCCCTAAGGCTGGAGACTACATGTAGTAAACGTTTAAGGGGGTGGGTGTGAGCACTTCTGCTCATCCAGGGGGCTAATCCAAAGAGCGATAGAAGAATCAGCCACATGTTTGGTTTAGGAGTTGATGCTGTGCCTTGTGAAGGGCTACAATCTGCAGGGTCCTGGTGCCCATGTATGGACTACTAGACATTGGAGGTCAGAAGCCACATGGGATTGTGTTATCTCGGCCACCCTGATGGATTTGGGGAACTCATCTAAGGACTGTTGCAGTTTCCTTTGGCGTTGGATCGCCGGGTGGCGCCCCCGGATCTGTTCCTTGTTGTAGCCGCCTTGCAGACTCTAAGGAAATATATCCATGTTTGGTGACATCATCTCCTAGTCCCAATAAATGCACTTTGAATTGTTCACTGGCCCGCTGTCCTTGCCTGTTCTGCACACATCCCGTCACACTTCCCACCTGCTTCTTGCAGAGTCTGTGGAGATTTTGGTAAGCCATGGCTGGGCCTGGATGTTTTGTTAGTAAAGGCTTCCGTCTTTTCCTCCTTTCCCACAGGCCGGACTTATGAAGAATAAGGGAGACTGTTGTCACTTGCAGGACCCAACCTGGACTGACCAGAAATTCCTGCAGCTCCTTTAATGTTGCTGTTGGCCTCTCCGCAGCCTTCCGGACCAATTTTCTTCTTGTGCCTTATCAGTTTTTGAAGAAAGTCCAGGTTTTTTTTTACAGTAATTCCACTGTTTTGTAAAATTTCAGCCTCTTCTTGATGACCTCTTCAGTGCCCATAGTAGATCTAATGTCTGGGAAATGTGACTGATCGCTTTCATAATGAGATCCTCTGCTGTGTTGTCAGCTGTTTACAGACCAGAACATGTCAGGAATATCAGAATCGCTGATAGCAGTGGCCGTGAAATGTTTGTGTAACATGAGGGTAAATGTGATTTTGGTGATTACAAACACAACTACACCCCAAATTATGAGAGGGTGTTCACACTTATGCAACTACTCTTGTTTCTCATCAGATTTGTATAACTTATTGATGACATACATGATTCTTCTTGGTAGGAATGTATACATGACAAAAGCCTGGCATCTTACCCGGGGTGTGAATACTTCTTATATCCGCTGTACATGTGCAGTGGGTTAGTGTGTCGGTTTGTGGACCCTCAGTATATGATCTGTACAGTTTTGGCAGATTTCCTACTTCCTGGCTCCTAGTAGGGATCACGGTCCCGCTCCTCGTGACTGCTGCAGTATTGATTAGTCTCATTTTATGTTCTCCAGACATCTGTGGTCAAAGGTGGATAAGATAATGAGTGAGTAGAGGATTAGGTGTATTCATGTGTAACCATTATAGGAGGCCTGTGTAGCGATGGGAATCGGAGCCTGGCTGTACCATTGCAAACATGAATATTTTACTCCAAAACACTTTGAACACCCGGCCATGGACTGCAAGCCTCAGACACCTGGTGAGGTGGGTCCCAGCCGCTCCTTCCAGACTCCATGGCTTTGACTGACAGGTCTGTCCCCGTGTGCGCCAGTGCAGAGACCTGCCAGTGCAGAGACCTGCCGGTGCAGCCGTGACACAGCCAGTGACTGGATCTCTGCCCCTGGCGCGGGGTCGACAGGCGGTGTCCGCACTGCAGCCCCTGCGGTATTCCATACTCTAGTATCATGTAATGGTGATAGAGGAACAAATGACTGTGTCTTCTCATTGACAGCTCTGTCAATTCCAGCCAGAACAATAATTAAAGTGCCTATAAAAAGGCTTGAACCCCGTGTCCTGACCCACATTGCTAATGCCTGACTAATTACATAAGTATGACTGGAGCCTGTCAGGAGATTTATGCTGCCAAACCAGGGAGAACCGGTGAGACGTACAGCCCGGCTTTGTTCTTACAGGCTCTTTTCTGAGACGCTACAGCATTACAATGTAAGGCCTGCCTTGCATGCTGGATCCTGCTGTGTATTTATGCTGCCCATGGTTCAGACAGTACGAGTCACCTGACCGCTTACCTCCGTCCGTGGTTAGTTGGGGCACCATCGGAAGCACGGTCTTATGTAGTGTCTATACAGAGGATTCAGCTTTTCTTTTTTTAAATTCTTTATTTTAAAGCCAAACTCGTAACAAACAATACATCCCCTGCTCCCAACTGGGACGCAGGTATTATTACAGAATTGACGGTAGTGTATATACAGACAGCACACATAAGCAATTCACATCCCCGCTACTACTCAGGTCTGGCCCAGTTTGCATATTTTATAAGCCGACCCAACTTAATGTAAGTAGGGAGAAGAGCGAAGAAAAGAAATCAAAGCCAGAACAAAGATTGAAGGCCTGTAGAGAAAGAAAGAAATAAAGAAAGGGGAAGGAGAAGAGAGCAGGAGAGAAGATCAGGGAGTAGAGTAGAGAGAAAGGAAAGAGGGGGGGAGAAAGAAGGCGAGAAGAGAAGAAAAAAAAAAAAAATATCACGAATCCTGAGAGTCCGTGACCAAGTCCGCGTACTCCGCCGAGGAGGTGAACTCTATCCATGGAAACCATGTCCTATAAAAGTCTTCCTGGCGATCGTTAATAGAGGATGTCAAATCCTCCATATGCATCAGATCGTTAATCCGCGAAACCCACTGTGTCACCGTGGGGGAGGTAGTAGACTTCCAACCAAGCGGAACGCAAGACCTGGCAGACATGACCAAGAATCTAAGCAAAGATCTCCTATATTTAGAGACCGGTAGTTCGGATAGCTGTAGAATGAATAGCTCCGGACCCAATGTCTCAGTAGTACCGGTCACTCGTCTGATTACCTCCCCCACTTCTGACCAAAACCGCTGCAGAGAAGGGCAAGACCAAAAAATGTGCACAAAATCACCCTCCCCCTGACCACATCTCCAACAAACCGGGTCAACTGAGGGAAACATTCTATGGAGTCTGGTCGGGACCCTGTACCACCTGGCCAACAGTTTGTAATTAGCTTCCAGCAGTCTGGAACTGATCGAAGTTCTATGTGCTAGCTGGAGGATGTTGTTTCTTTGTGAGTCGGATAAACTAATCCCCAGGTCCCTCTCCCACTGCAACAGGTAGGCCGGGGGGGGCAAATCCCCCGGATCTGATAGCATGTTGTATACCAAGGATAGTGAGTGCCTTACGACCAGGGCTGTGGAGTCGGTAAGCCAAACCTTCGACTCCGACTCCGACTCCTCAAATTCTCTTGCACCGACTCCGACTCCGACTCCGGCTCCGACTCCGGCTCCTACATATATTGCTTATAGTTAGGTGAAAAATTTATTGTAGTACATGTATATGTGTATGTGAACATCAGACATTTAATAATTTTTATGATACAATAATCAAGATATTTGGATAGAACATAAAATATATTTATTGGAATACAACTTTAGAACACAAAAAACTGTAATAAATTGTAAATATGTAATACACTATGTAATATACAGTAGATTACATATATATCTTGTGTGTGTATATACACTGTGTGTATATATATATATATATATATATATATATATATATATATATATATATATATATATATATATATATATTACATATTTACAATTTATTAGTTTTTTGTGTTCTAAAGTTGTATTCCAATAAATATTTTATGTTCTATCCAAATATCTTGATTATTGTATCATAAAAACAATTAAATGTCTGATGTTCACATTGTACTACAATAAATGTTTCACTTAAATATAAGCATTATACTAAATGTTATTATTTAGTAAAATATTCAGCACATTCTGCATTGCACTCCTGTCCCCAATTTATTATATATATTAGGAGTCGGAGTCGGTGCATTTTATACCGACTCCGACTCCGACTCCACCAAAATGAGCTCCGACTCCGACTCCACGACTCCGACTCCGACTCCACAGCCCTGCTTACGACTCCCTCTCCCAGACACAACTTTTCAAATCCCGTAGGCGGTCCGACATATCGGCTGAAGCGAGGGAGGGAAAGCATGTAGTGCCTCAACTGCATAGCCCTCCAATCCCCCAGGGAACCCGAAGGCAAGAAGCCCCGGATATCCGTTAGTGAAAGCCAATCCCCCTCTCTGCCCAGATGACAAGCTCTGAAATTGCCCCCTTGAACCCACTTTCTGAAGACCGGGTCCAAGAGACCAGGACGGAATTCCGGGTCACCTAATATGGGTGTCATAGGGGAAGGCACTGGCAAAAGAAGTCGTCTGACCTCCCCTCTCGAGCAGCATTCTACAGTAGCGCCAATGGTAGGATGAGATCTCAGAGCAGGCAGGGGGAGGTTCAAAAGCCAAGGGATGGCCGGAAGATGTATTTCCGAGAAGCTCTGTTCTAGGGCTACCCACGGCTTTGTGCTGGAATGGCGGCACCAGTCCAACACCCTAACCATGTGCGTGGCCAAATAGTACTTTTTAAGGTCTGGGATACCCAGGCCTCCCCTACTCTTAGGCCTGCACAAAAGAGACCGGGAAAGTCTCGCAGGTTTGTTGGCCCAGATAAATTTGATCTGTAGAGAGGCCAGTTCCTTGAAGAAAGAGCTAGGGATCCTAATCGGCAAGGATTGAAAAAGATATAAGAGACGTGACAGGATATTCATCTTCAATATTGCACATCTCCCGAACCATGTGAAGTAACCCTTCCCCCAGTTGGCGCAGTCTTTTCTAATTGATTGCAGGAGCGGGAGATAATTCAATTTGTAGATTTGACTAGGGTCCGCAGACACCTGGACGCCCAGATACTTCAAGGACTGGCTAGCCCACCTAAACTCGAACGCGGATTGTAGCGAAGTGACTAGCTCAGGGGGAAGAGATATATTTAGGGCCTCCGATTTTGACATATTAATTTTAAAGTTAGATAGTGAGGAGTAGATTTCCAGCTCTCTCAGAAGATTAGGAAGGGAAACCCGAGGGTTGGTAATAAAAAAAAAGTAAATCGTCCGCATACGCCGCGATTTTATAAGTAGAACCTGAGACGTTTGGGCCCGATATGTTAATGTTGCTTCTGATCCGACTGAGCAGGGGTTCCAGAGTCAGTATAAAAATCAAAGGCGAGAGAGGACACCCCTGCCTTGTTCCATTGCGGATGGGGAATCTCTCTGAAAGGAGACCGTTCACTCTAACTGCTGCCGAAGGGATGCTGTACAGGGAACAAATCCAAGCAAGCATCATGCTCCCCAACCCCACAGCCCGCAGAACCTCCTCCATAAAAATCCAGTTAACTCTGTCGAACGCTTTTTCTGCGTCGGTCGACAGAAGCATCAAAGGCAGCCCATCGGATTTAGCCTTGTGTATTATGTTCAAAGCCTTAGTCGTGTTGTCCCTTGCTTCCCTGCCCGGGGAAAGTCTGTCCGAAAGAATCCTAGTGAAGAGCTTCAGATCTGTGTTGAGGAGGGAAATGGGTCGGTAACTAGAGCACGAAGTAGGATCTTTGCCCTCTTTAGGGATAACTACTATATTAGCAGCCAGGGTATCCCTTGGCAAGGGAGCAGCTTCCGAATGTGGGCCATGGTTGAATGCTGATAGAAATGGGGAAATCAAAATGGAATCCAACTTTTTGTAATAGAGCAGAGGGAAACCATCCGGGCCAGGAGCCTTGCCTGTGGGAGATTTTTTAAGTGCGGACCAGTATTCCTCCTCCGAGATGGGCCTTTCCAGATCGGCCGCATCCTCCGGCTTGAGATGTCTCAAGCCGGAGTCCGCGATGTACATCCGTATACGATTACGCAGTTCCGTCCTGGCCCTCTCAGACCGCCCCTCATCAATTGCATAAAGGGTGGAAAAGAAATCTTTAAAAGCGGAGGCAATGTCTTTCGGCAAAGTAGCCCATCTGTCCCCCGCGATGTGCACTTTAGAGACATATCCTCTCGCTCTCTGAGTCCTCAGAGCTCTAGCCAGAGTCCTGCCACTCTTATTGCCAAATTCATAGAAATGCCGTCTACACCTAGCCAATGTTCCCCTAGCTTTACAACATAATAGGGTCCTCAGTTCCTCCCTCTTCTTGATCAAAATGGCCCCCACATCCCCTCCCAGAGACCCCTTGTGAATTGCCTCCAGCCCTCTAATGTCTGCCAAAAGGGATGTAACCCTAGCTTCTCTTTCTCTCTTCAGGCGTGCCCCATGTTTGATGAACAGTCCCCTCACCACACATTTGTGTGCCTCCCAGACTATGCCCGGGGACACCTCCCCCCCCCACTGTCTCTGAAATATTCCCGCAAGGCCTCCCTGATTTCCTGCATTGTCACCGGTTCGTCGAGTAGCGAAGTGTTCAGGGTCCATTGACTCTGCCTCCCAATGGGGTAGCCGAGGGATAGAGTTATTGTGATCAGGGCGTGATCAGAGAATGATATGCACTCGATTGAGGAAGCCACCAGAGAATGTAGATCCCCATGTTTAAGGAAAAAGAGGTCTAATCTGGAGTAGCAATCATGCGCTGCCGAGTAAAATGAGAAATCTTTGTCTGATGGGTGCATCAATCGCCAAGTGTCTATTAGTTGATGATCATGTAAACCCCGTCGCAAGCGACGTAGTACCGAATGTGGCAAACTGGACACCCCTTTGGAGCTATCCCTCGGCGGCTCCAACACAACATTAAAGTCACCCCCGAAGACCAGAGTGCCCTCAGAGAATTCCTCTATCTGCTCAAGGTAACGCAGCAATGTAGGGCATTGACCCGAATTTGGCAAGTAGACCGCCACAAAAGTGAAAGTCTGTGTAGCAATGCGTCCCTTGAGCATCAGAAGCCTTCCCTGATCATCCGATCGAGAGTCCAACAGTTCCCAAGGGAGCGTACTGGACATTAAGATGCTCGTGCCCCTGGATCTAGAGTCAGGGGAGGGTGAATGGTGCACTACAGGATACCTTCTATCGGCAAGTTTATATGGTTTTGCCTCACAGTAGTGTGTTTCTTGGAGGAAAGCCACCTGGATTCTGTTTTTCCATAGTAGGTTCAGGAGAATAGACCGTTTCTCCGGGCTGTGAAGACCCTTAACATTCAGTGAGCCCACCCGAAGCTCGGCTTGTCTCTGCTTTGTCATCCTCCGTCACGGACCTCTGGAGGAACGAACAACAAATTACACACCCACACGAAAAAAAAAAAAAAAAAAAGAGGGAATAAGAGGGGGGAAGGAAAGGAGGAGGGAAACGGACGAGTGGAAGAGAGAGGGTTGAGAGAATGTAGCCAAGCGAAAGCAAAGACCCTTTAGCAGGGGAAAGAGAAAGATGTAGAAGAGCACAAAAGTGTAAAGGAAGAGAGTGGAAAAGCAGCAGATCTGCCGCACGCAGTACCAGGGACCAGCCCAGAAACTGCTTAGGGATAGTTAGGGACAAGAACTGACATGTGGCCAGAGCTCCATCCCGCGCCACACTTATGTATGCTTGGTGACCCAGACCCCAAATAAACGGGGAGGGTCTGTCAAATTAACCTCCCGCGATCCCTCCCGCCCAAGACGGAGATGCAAGACCCCCCCCCCCCCGCCCCTCCCTCAAGCGACCCAACGTCAATAGAACAAAGTTGCATTGAACGTAAGTCAGTACGCTGTGGGCTGTTGGGCCAGTCGCACAGCCCTAACCCTTGCCAGCGGAACAAGGAGGCAACCCCCAACCCTACTCCTCTCCCGACCCCTCAGCCACCACTTTGGTCACTTCCCCGACCCATCAGCAACCGAGAGATTTCATGACCCTCCAAAATCATCACAGTGGGAGGATTGGACGCCATCCCTCCTTCTTCGCCGCCCAGTTGGGGCCTGAGGTTCCCACTCCATCCAGTCCGGGATAGAGCAATCTGGTATTCCAAGAAAGTCATACAATTTTGAAAGCTCAGAGTGCCTCCTCAATTGGAACACAGAGTCCCCCTTGCGGACAATCAGATGAAAGGGGTGGCCCCATCTGTACGAGGCACTTGCCTCTTTGATTTTGAGCAGAAGGGGGTGAAGCAACCGTCTCATGTATAGTGTACGGCTGGAGACATCCGGAAAAAGCTTCACCACAGCCCCATCTACATCCACAGAGCCCCGCGACCAGGCTCCCTGAAGAATCCTCTCTCTATCCCCATAATAATGCAAGCGACATAATACGTCTCTGGGGAAGGAAGCAGATCTGGGGCCAGGCCTTGCGACCCTATGAATTCTGTCAAAGAGATAGGCGGCCTCAGGTGGGCGATCAGTGACTTGATTGAATATGGATAGGACTTTGGTGCGCAGCACATCTTGGGGCCAGTCCTCCGGGATACCCTTCAGCCTTATATTATTTCTTCTGCCCCTGTTTTCTTGATCGTCCAATAGCAGAGCAAGCTCCCTAATGCGGGCATTAGAAGTCTCACAGTCCCGTTCAATCCTCTCCATTCTACCCTCCAGGGACTCCTGTGCTTGCTCTGTAGCCTCTATTCTATCTTCCAGAACCACCATTTCCTCTCTCAGGGTAGTCAGCGCCATCTGCTGGGAGGATTCTATTCTAGCAACCACATCCTCCAGATCTTTTTTGCTAGGGAGGGCCAATATAAGCTCTCTCAGAGCCTGCAAATCATCCCGAGGGGGGCCGGGGGGCTGGTCGTCTGCCATCAAGGGGTCTTCTGCTTGCCCCAGAGGAGGAGGGGTACCTGGAGTGCAGAGGGACGCAGAGAATCCCAGTATCTGTGATCCCCCGGATGTCATGGCCTCCTCTGTCTCCTCAGTGACATGCTGTGTGGCCGGGCCTGTGGGTCCCCCCCTCCTCCATGCCTCTTTACCTTGCTCTGCCGCCGCCGGCCTCCCTGCTGAGACGCTCGCTCGTTTCTCCCCTTCACCCGACACACGAGCTGCTGCAGAGGCTGTGGGCGGGCGCCGGGTCTCACCAGGGGAATCCCCAGCCTGAGAACGCTGCTGAGACGCCGGCGCCATCTTGTCCTGGGCCGCCGGCTGGAGCTCCCGGCCAGACCCTGCCAGGTATCTGGAGAGGCTCCCCTGGGACTTCTGGCCCACTCCGGGGGATGCGGAGGCGGGGGCACCGCCCGGTCTTCTCTTGGGGGCCATCCTGGACGAGAAGGGGCCACCGGAATCTGTAATATCAAGCTGTGGGCGCAGGAGCTCTGGAGGTAAGCTTCCTCACGCCACCATGTCTAGGACACGCCCCCAGGATTCAGCTTTTCACATGGAACCAGGGTTGAACAGCTGAAGGCTGAGAGATTAGCCTTCACCAGATTTCCTGGGCCTTCTGTTTAGAAGACTTACCTCAACGTAGCGCTGCCATCCCCCCCCCCAACATAGCGCTCCCATCCCCGCAACGTAGCACTGCCGTCCTCCCACTTAGCGTTGCCTTCCCTGTTATGATTCAAGGACCGAGGAGGATCAAAAAATGCAGAATCCCAAATAGTAACAGAGTGGCTGGAACCTTAACGGACTGCAGACCTAATCCTGACACACAACTAGAAGTAGCCGTGGGACGAGCCTATGATGACCTGGTCGTCTCAACACAGCAGGAGAACTAAATAATCTCAAAGATAGAAATATAAGAAAACTAATTTGCCTCGGATCAGTCCCCAAAGATAGATAGCCCCCCACATGTAAAGGCTACGGTGATATAGAAAAACACAATGCAAAGCCAGAAAAGATGGATTCAGCAAAGGTGAGGCCCAAACTATCTTTACAGAAAAGGATAGGAAGGAGCAACTGTCTGCAACCGTAAAAACCCTAATAAATACTAGCACTTCTGATATGGAAAAATCCTGAGGTCACACAACCTCTCCCCCACAGTATCAGCACTCAAATGTTACTGGGATCCAAAAACACTAATACAGATGAGGGACTGAATTAATACCAAGCATGACAAACACAATACCTTGCAGAATCATGGAGCTAAGTTTACAGACACTCCCAGCAGGGAATGATCCCATTCCACCAAGAACTCCACACAGACAAAATAGGAATCAAGCATTAGTATTAAAGAAGAAAAGAAAAAACAACAAGAAAGTGGAAAACAAACAGCAGAGGTACAAAGACCACTTATCTGAGAGGAGTTCTGGTTGTGAGCAGGGCTGGTTACAGAATGTCTTTAACGTACAGAAGACCATTGAGCACCATCAAGAAACAAGAGAAAACTACTCTGCTATATAGTCCCAATCTGACCCTGATTGCCAATCCTCTGCAGGTGGGAGACTTTCATTCCACAAATCAACTGCACTGCCAGCACTGACCACAAGAGGGAGCCCCAAACTGGAAAACTTATTCACAACACTTCCCCCAATGTAGCGCTGCCTTCCCTCATTGTAGAGCTGCTACCACAATGTTTCAGAGTCGTGATGGGAGGACTACATATAGGACATTATCAGTAGTCATGGCGGTGTATCTCCGGGTCTGGGAGGACCCTGTGTCATGAATTGTCCCTAGGGGAGTCAGTCAGACATCCCTCTGCCCGGTCGTGGACCTGTCAATCTGTAACGAAACCGCATCTCGCAGCCCCACCCTGATGTCTCTAATACGTAGGAGCCACGCGATGCGGCCTTGTCACTTCTGCCAATACGCAACGTTCCAAGCCCCCAAGGGGTACTTGTGCAATGTAACACTGACACCTCCTATCCCCGCAGGCACAGAAAGGTACAGACAGAGCAGGCCATGCAACCTCCGACGCAGCACCCAGCTTTGTCACAGCCCCCGACAGGCCGTCAGAACCTTTCCGCAAGCAACAGTGGAACAGGATTCTGCCGGTCCAGTATAGTAGTCTGTCACCAATTTCTTGTTACACACAGTATAGACCTGGTCTGATAGGACTATATCAGGCCAGAAACCAGCCCATTTAGTATCTAATATTAAACCGAGCTCATGGACATGGGGTTCGGAGATTAACAGCCCAAGATATAATTATATATTTAATTGCCTTAAGGACACTCTAAAATAATACAGTATATACAAGATGGGATTTACAGATCATTTGTCAGAAGTAGAGTCACAGATAAGTTATGGTTGCAAACAGATACAGATATATATACATTACTTTTTTTGTTCCTTATGACTAGGCCTTGGTGGTGGCTTAGCACAGGGGAGGCGCTGTAGAGCCACGCGTTTTTCTGGGACTCCGCACGTGTACCGCACGTAACCCCTTAGAGAAGAACACTCATAAAATCTCCGCTCCGATTTTTATGAACCTAGGTACCCCCATGTCCCATCCCACCTTGTGACCTAAAACTGGCCATATCTACGCCCCTGAGTGTTCCACGTGAAAGATATGACCATCATATTTCCCATCAGGATTTTATCTATCCATAGATAGGAAACACAAGGAACCTATTGTCTTCTTACGGCCAGTTATTAATTATCAACTGATCAGCACATTACACTAATAATAAAAAATGTGTGAAGTGTGTCTCGCTATCGTGAAGCCAGAAATATGCCTACGCTATCTGTGAGAGTGTTGAGTTCCCCAATATTATACCTCTTACACAGGAGCCTTCCTGACTGCAAACTGTCTGAAGTTTTTACTGAGTCATGAAGTTTCTCGCCCCCCTCCCCTTTCCTAGCTGAATAACATTGTCAGCAGGGGGGGGTTCTCTGCTGGAGCTTCTTCTTTAGTCTTAATTGGATTGTGTCACTTGGTCATTTGGCAACTAGATCTGGGGAGTTCCTTGCTGCAGGGCAGGGGGGGGGGGGTGTAAATGAACAGTGACAGCTGACTGACATGTATGAATGTCACATTCCTCATCATAATCCTCACACCCTGTATAGTACATTACAGTAGTGATGGTGGTGTATCCCTGGGTTTGGGAGGATGGTGTATAGGACATTACAGTAGTGATGGTGGTGTATCCCTGGGTCTGGGAGGACAATGTATAGCACATTACAGTAGTGATGGTGGTGTATCCCCAGGTCTGGGAGGACGGTGTATAGGACATTACAGTAGTGATGGTGGTGTATCCCCGGGTCTGGGAGGATGGTGTATAGAACATTACAGTAGTGATGGTGGTGTATCCCCGGGTCTGGGAGGATGGTGTATAGGACATTACAGTAGTGATGGTGGTGTATCCCTGGGTCTAGGAGGATGGTGTATAGGATATTACAGTAGTGATGGTGGTGTATCCCCGGGTCTGGGAGGATGGTGTATAGAACATTACAGTAGTGATGGTGGTGTATCCCCGGGTCTGGGAGGACGGTGTATAGGACATTACAGTAGTGATGGCGGTGTATCCCCGGGTCTAGGAGGACGGTGTATAGGATATTACAGTAGTGATGGTGGTGTATCCCCGGGTCTGGGAGGACGGTGTATAGGACATTACAGTAGTGATGGTGGTGTATCCCCGGGTCTAGGAGGACGGTGTATAGGATATTACAGTAGTGATGGTGGTGTATCCCCGGGTCTGGGAGGATGGTGTATAGGACATTACAGTAGTGATGGTGGTGTATCCCCGGGTCTAGGAGGACGGTGTATAGGATATTACAGTAGTGATGGCGGTGTATCCCCGGGTCTGGGAGGACGGTGTATAGGACATTACAGTAGTGATGGCGGTGTATCCCCGGGTCTGGGAGGATGGTGTATAGAACATTATGGTGGTGTATCCCCGGGTCTAGGAGGATGGTGGTATATCCCCGGGTCTGGGAGGATGGTGTATAGGACATTACAGTAGTGATGGCGGTGTATCCCCGGGTCTAGGAGGACGGTGTATAGCACATTACGGTAGTGATGATGTCCAGGGATTGAGGTGTTGGACGCTCTAGTTGCCTTTCTTCTGTTCAGGTTGTGAGGATCTTCAGCCTTGGGTGAGCACATTCTTCTAATGGGTCACTGACTTCTGGAGTACAGGACCTGTGGACCTAGGTGTGTATATTACACCAATTTATGGCTTGTTTTGCCTAATTGTCGCTTGTAAAGTGTAAATGGCAGTGGGACTGAGCCGGGTGATAATTTCCAGAAAGCGATGAAGCATCAGGAGATTTCCCTTCTGATCTGTCTGACCGAAAGTAACTAAACTACTGAAAAACTGCAATGAATGCCGCAAAACCCCTCAGATTGCATGTCTCCCTTCTGTCTTCATGAGCGTCGCACTCCCCGGCATCCTCGCTGCACTCCTGTATGAGGTATGTATCTCTGCAGCACCAAAGGAGCTCCGGGGGCTCCGAATCACTGATCCATCCATGTGCCCACCTTCAGGCTGGTCCGTGCCACTCCTAGTGACCGGAGCCTACGTGCCAGACCTAGTGACCGGGAGCCTACGTGCCAGCCCTAGTGACCGGGAGCCTACGTGCCAGCCCTAGTGACCGTGAGCCTACATGCCAGCCCTAGTGACCGGGAGCCTACGTGCCAGCCCTAGTGACCGGGAGCCTACGTGCCAGCCCTAGTGACCGGGAGCCTACGTGCCAGCCCTAGTGACCGGGAGCCTACGTGCCAGCCCTAGTGACCGGGAGCCTACGTGCCAGCCCTAGTGACCGGGAGCCTACGTGCCAGCCCTAGTGACCGGGAGCCTACGTGCCAGCCCTAGTGACCGGGAGCCTACGTGCCAGCCCTAGTGACCGGGAGCCTACGTGCCAGCCCTAGTGACCGGGAGCCTACGTGCCAGCCCTAGTGATCGGGAGCTTACGTTGCAGCCCTAGTGACCGGGAGCCTACGTGCCAGCCCTAGTGATCGGGAGCCTACGTGCCAGCCCTAGAGAGCGGGAGCCTACGTGCCAGCCCTAGTGACCGGGAGCCTACGTGCCAGCCCTAGTGACCGGGAGCCTACGTGCCAGCCCTAGTGACCGGGAGCCTACGTGCCAGCCCTAGTGACCGGGAGCCTACGTTGCAGCCTTAGAGAGTGGTAGCCTACGTTGCAGCCCTAGTGACCGGGAGCCTACGTGCCAGCCCTAGTGACCGGGAGCCTACGTTGCAGCCCTAGTGACCGGGAGCCTACGTTGCAGCCCTAGTGACCGGGAGCCTACGTGCCAGCCCTAGTGATCGGGAGCCTACGTGCCAGCCCTAGTGATCGGGAGCCTACGTGCCAGCCCTAGAGAGCGGGAGCCTACGTGCCAGTCCTAGTGACCGGGAGCCTAGGTGCCAGCCCTAGTGATCGGGAGCCTACGTTGCAGGCCTAGTGATCGGGAGCCTACGTTGCAGCCCTAGTGACCGGGAGCCTCGGCAATCGCCTGTGACTAGACGTAAGCGGACCCTTGGAGGCTCGGGCCTGAGGGTTCATCTGGACTTCAGATAAAGTTCTGTTCTGAACCTGAACTTGACCTTATTGGAGGTATGTGATTGGGCAGCTCGGCTGTCCGCACACATACAGCAGCTGGGGGTGTTACTGGGGTATGAAGAGCGGGGTATTTTCATAGTTTTTTTTGGTGCACACTACATTGGATAGCGCAGATTTTGCCCGCAGTGCCCACCGTTCACACACTGCATGCGGCTCAAGCCTGTGTTCACTCTCACCCATCTCTAATTCTGACCTCGAGAACTAAAATCCCTCTCTTTTTGAGAACAAATAGAATATTTTTTTTTAATAAGAGTTAAATTGCTAAGTTGCTTTTTCTATTTAATCGCTTAGCGACGCAGCCAATTATTGTTTTTGTGTGTTCGTTTTTTCTTCCTTCTTCTCTCGGCCATAACAGACTGTGGAATATAACAGGTTAACAATCGCGGGCAGAGCCCTGCTCCATCTGTGATTGATAGAGGCCGTTCTGGGTTGTAATACAGAGACATTACCTGCCTGCAGGGTGCTGGAGTTGGTATAAAATGGAAAACTCCTAAAATATATAATAAATTGGGTCCAGCGTTCAGTGCAGGATGTGAGGAATATTTTTTCATAAGAATTCGAAAAGTTCAGACATGTCCTATAAGTGTCTGTTCTGTTCCTGATCTGAGGAGCTCGGCTTTTAGTGGAGATGAATCTGTGCTGCACCTCATCTCCAGGATATAAGGAGAGATGTCACCATTTACTACAGGGAATGTATCACACACATCAGTCATGTACAGTGTAACCAGACGTTTACATACACTATCTGACATGAAATCAGAATAAACCTTTCCCGTTTTCAGTCAATTAGGAACCAAAATTATTTCTATTTGCCAAATGCCAGAATAATGAGGGAGAGAGAGAATGTTCTCAGGCATTTTTATTACTTTCTGCAAAGTCAAAAGTTTCCATACACTAAGAGTACTGTGTGTTATGATTCAGGGACCAAGGAGGATCAAAAAATGCGGAATCCCAAATGATAACAGAGTGGCTGGAAACTTAACGGACTGCAGACCTAATCCTGACACACAACTAGAAGTAGCCGTGGGACGAGCCTACAATGACCTGGACGCCTCGACAAAGCCGGAGAACTAAATAATCTCACAGATAGAGATATAAGAAAGCTAATCTGCCTCGGAGCAGTCCACAAAGATAGATAGCCCCCCACATGTAAAGGCTATGGTGATATAGAAAAACACAATACAAATCCAGAAAAGACAGATTCAACAAAAGCGAGGCCCAAACTATCTTTATAGGAAAGGATAGGAAGGAGCAACTGTCTGCAGCCGTAAAAACCCTAATAAATACAAGCACTTCTGATATGCAAAAATCCTGAGGTCACACAACCTCTCCCCCACTGTATCAGTACTCTGATGTTACTGGGATCCAAAAACACTAATACAAATGAGGGACCGAATTAATACCAAGCATGACAAACCCAATACCTTGCAGAATCATGGAGCTAAGTATACAGACACTCCCAGCAGGAAATGACCCCATTCCACCAAGAACTCCACACAAACAAAACAGGAATCAAGCATTAGCATCAAAGCAGAAAAAACAACAGGAAAAGGAAAGCAAACAGCAGAGGTATAAAGACCACTTATCTGAGAGGAGTTCTGGCTGTGAGCACGGCTGGTTACAGAATGTCCTTAACACACAGGAGACCATTGAGCACCGGCCAGTAACAAGAGAAAACTACTCAGTTATATAGTCCAATCTAACCCTGATTGCCAGTCCTCCACAGGTGTGTGGCTTTCATTCCACACATCAACTGCACCACCAGTACTGACCACAAGAGGGAGCCCCAAACTGGAAAACTTATTCACAACAACTGAGCCTTTAAACAATATGGGACAGCCCATATTATGATGTCAGGTTTTTGGAATCTTTTGATTGGTTTATTGACAACATCTGAGTTAATTATAGACACCTGTGGATGTATTGTAATGCACACCTGAAACACACTGCTTCTTTGTGTAGAATCATGGAAAAGTCAGAAGAAAGCAGCCAAAATCTCAGGAAGAGAATTGTGGCTTGCACAAGTCTGGTTCATCCTTGGGCACAATTTCCAGATACCTGAAGATGCCTCATTAATCTGTGCAATCAGTTTTACGCAAGAACAAACAAGATGGGACTGTCCAGCCATCATACTGCTCAAGAAGGAGACAGGTTCTGTGCACCAGAGATGAACGTGCTTTGGTCAGACATGTGCAGATCAAACCAGGAACAAAAAGACCTTGTGAAGATGCTGGAGGAAGCTGGTAACATTGTGTCATTATCCACACTGAAACGAGTACTGTATCAACATGGGCTGAAAGCCCACTCTGCCAGGAAGAAGCCATTACTCCAAAAGAAACAGGAAAAAGCCAGATTAACGTTTGTAAATGCAACAGGAACAAAGACCTTTAATATGTTGAGACGTCCTGGGGTCTGACGAAACTAACATTGAACTGTTTGGCCATAATGACCATCGTTACGTTTGGAGGAAAAAGGAGAAGCTTTCAAGTCTAAGAACCATCCCAACTGTGACACACGGGGGCTGCAGCATCATGTTGTGGGGCTGTTTCACTGCAGGAGGGACTGGTGACTTCACAAAATAGACGGCATCGTGAGGAAAGAAGATTATGTGCAATACTAAAGAACATCTCAAGACCTCAGCCAGGAACTTACAGCTTGGGCGGAAATGGGTCTTCCAAATGGACAATCAAGCTACTGCCAAACTGGTTACAAAGTGGCTTAAGGAGAACAAAGTCAATGTTTTGGAGTGGCCATCAGAAAGCCCTGATCTCAGTCCTATGGGAAATGTATGGGCAAAGCTGAATAGGCCAGAGCGAGCGGCGACCCACAAACATGGCTCAGCTCCACCAGATCTGTCAGGAGCAATCGGCCCAAATTCCACCAACTATTGTGAGAAGCTTCTGGAAGAGATCAAAAACGTTTCTCCCAAGTCACACAGTGTAAGGGCAATGCCACCAAATACTAATGACCTGTAGGGAACGTCACTGTGCAGAAAGGAATGAGTGCCTGAGAACATTTTCTCTCCCATTATTCTGGAGAGCAGAGGGAAAAACCTGCAGATGTGTCTGTATAGAGAGCGGAGGGCAAAACCTGCAGAAGTGTCTGTATAGATAACTGAGGAAACATTTGCAGATGTGTCTGTATAGAGAGCAGAGGGGAAAACCTGCAGATGTGTCTGTATAGAGAGCGGAGGGAAAAACCTGCAGATGTGTCTGTATAGAGCGGAGGGAAAACCTGCAGATGTGTCTGTATACAGAGCGGAGAGAAAACCTGCATATGTGTCTGTATACAGAGCGGAGGGAAAAACCTGCAGATGTGTCTGTATAGAGAGAGAAGGGAAAAACCTGCAGATGTGTCTGTATAGAGAGCGGAGGGAAAATCCTGCAGATGTGTCTGTATAGAGAGCGGAGGGAAAGTCCTACAGATTTGTCTGTATAGAGAGCGGAGGGAAAAACCTGCAGATGTGTCTGTATACAGAGCGGAGAGAAAACCTGCATATGTGTCTGTATACAGAGCGGAGGGAAAAACCTGCAGATGTGTCTGTATAGAGAGAGAAGGGAAAAACCTGCAGATGTGTCTGTATAGAGAGCGGAGGGAAAATCCTGCAGATGTGTCTGTATAGAGAGCGGAGGGAAAGTCCTACAGATTTGTCTGTATAGAGAGCGGAGGGAAAAACCTGCAGATGTGTCTGTATAGAGTGTGGAGAGAAACAAAGGGTTTCAACTGTATAGTGCTATATACAGTGCCTTGTGAAAGTATTCACCCCTTTGAATTTTTCAGCCTTTACCCACATTTCAGGCGTCAAACATAAAGATAAAATGTTAATGTTCTGGTGAAGAATCAACAACAAGTGACACAATTGTGAAGACGAACGAAATTTATTGCTTATTTTAAAGTTTTGTAAAAAATAAATAACTGAAAATTGTGGCGTGCAATATTATTCATCCCCTGTAAGGGAATACTTTGTAGCGCCCCCTTTTGCTGCGATTACAGCTGCAGTCACTTGGGGTATGTGTCTATCAGTTTTGCACATGGAGAGGTGAAATTCTCGCCCATTCTTCCTTTGTAAACAGCTGGAGCTGAGTGCGGTTGGATGGAGGCGTTTGTGAACAGCAGTTCTCAGCTCTTTCCACAGATTCTCGATTGGGTTCAGGTCTGGACTGTGACTTGGCCATTCTAACACCTGGATACGGTTATTTGTGAACTATTCCATTGTAGATTTTGCTTTATGTTTGGGATCATTGTCTTGTTGGAAGACAAATCTCTGTCCCAGTCTCAGGTCTTTTGCAGACTCCAACAGGTTTTCTTCAAGAATGGTCCTGTATTTGGCTCCATCCATCTTCCCATCAATTCTAACCATCTTCCCTGTCCCTGCTGAAGAAAAGCAGGCCCAAACCATGATGCTGCCACCACCATGTTTGACACTGGGGATGGTGTGTTCAGGGTGATGAGCTGTGTTGATTTTACACCAAACATATCGGTTGGCATTGTGGCCAAATAGTTCTATTTTGGTTTCATCTGAGCAGAGCACCTTCTTCCACATGTTTGGTGTCTCTAGGTGGCTTGTGGCAAACTTTACACAACACTTTTTATGGATATCTTTGAGAAATGGCTTTCTTCTTGCCACTCTTCCATAAAGGCCAGATTTGTGCAGTGTAGACTGATTGTTGTGCTATGGACAGACTCTCCCACCTCAGCTGTAGATCTCTGCAGTTCATCCAGAGGGATCATGGGCCTCTTGGCTGCATCTCTGATCAGTCTTCTCCTTGTGTGAGATGACAGTTTGGATGGACGGCCGGATCTTGGTAGATTTGCAGTGGTATGATGATCCTTCCATTTCAATATGGTCGCTTGCACAGGGCTTCTTGGGATGTTTAACGTTGTGGAAATCTTTTTGTAACCAAATCCGGCTTTAAACCTCTCCACAACAGTATCCTGGACCTGCCTGTTGTGTTCCTTGGTCTTCATTATGCTCTCTGCGCTTTACACAGAACATGAGACTATCACAGAGCAGGGGCATTATACGGAGACTTGATTACACACAGGGGCTTATATTTATCATCATCAGTCATTTAGGACAACATTGCAACAACATTGCATCATTCAGAGATCCTCAATCAACTTCTGGAGTGAGTTTTCTGCACTGAAAGTAAAGGGGATGAATAATATTGCACGCCCCAATTTTCAGTTATTTATTTTTAAAAAAGGTTTAAAATAAGCAATAAATTTCCTTCCTCTTCACAATTGTGTCACTTGTTGTAGATTCTTCACCGGAACATTCACATTTTATCTTTGTTTGAAGCCTGAAATGTGGGAAAAGGTTGAAAAATTCAAGGGGCTGAATACTTTCACAAGGTACTGTATATTGTGTTCTCCTCTGTGTGTATATGCACAGCGCTTTCCTCTGTGTGTATGTGTATGCTGTGTGTGTGTGTGTGTGTGTGTGTGTGTATAGTGTGTGTGTATATATATATATAATATATACCGTATACAAAATAGTGCTCCCCTCGTTTGTGTGTGTATATGTATGTGTGTGTGTATATGTATGTGTGTGTGTATGCATGTATGTATGTATGTATGTATGTGTGTGTATGTATATATATATGTGTATATATATATGTGTGTATATGTGTATATATATATATATATATATATATATATATATAGATGTATGTGTGTGTGTGTGTGTGTGTGTGTGTGTGTGTGTATGCATGTATGTATGTATGTGTGTATGTATATATATGTATATATATATGTGTATATATATGTATATATATATATATGTATGTATATATATGTGTGTGTGTATACAGTGGAACCTCGCTTAACGAGTTACCCACTTAACGAGAATTTCGCTTAACAAGCAAAGCTTTCTGTAAATTTGTAAACCGGTTTACGAGAAAGCTTTGCTGTATGAGCAAAATCCTCAGCGCACACACTTCCGGTTCCGTACATCCACCGCACTCTGACCCGCACTTGCACTGTCCACACAAACACACACATGTACGCACAAACACACACACACATACAGTACTGGACTATGCTCACCTTACCTTCCGTTCCACCACAGGCCTCATAGTTCTTGTAGTTCCCGGGTACATCGCGGCGAACTACAAGTACCATGAGGCCGGCGGTGGAACGGAAGGTAAGGTGAGCATATAATATCTGTACCTTCCGTTTCATCGCCGGCCTCCTGGGTCCTGTAGTGCGCCGCGCCGCTCCAGGTATCGGCATCCATAGCAACGAAGCAGGAACTTCCTGGTTCCTGTCACCGCTTGTCAAAGGCAGCGCGCTGGCCAATCAGAGGCAAGCGGCTCTGCCTTTGACGTCAGCGCTCTGGCAGGAAGTTCCGCCCTCGTCGTTATGGTTACCTGATACACGGCCCGCACCGGAGAACAGCAAGTCCCAGGAGACCGGCGATGGAACGGAAGGTAAGGTGAGCATATAATATGTGCGTGTGCATGTGTGCTTGTGTGTTTGTGAGAGTTTGTACATGTTTGTGCATGTGTGGAATGATAGAACAGGGGACCAGGATGGGACATTTAACACATTGTGGAACGGATCGTCAGCATTGCAATTGTGGAACGGATCGTCAGCATTGCAATGATTTCCTATGGGAAATCTTGCTCTGCTGAACGAGTACCTTGATTAACACGCACAGTCCCAGAACGGGTTGTTCTCGTTAAGCAAGGTTCCACTGTATATGTATATATAGAGAGAGAGCGAGCACTCTCATGCGTGTGTGTATGCTGCTGCTCCTCTCCACTGTACACCGTTGTATGATGGTGTATATTGGGAGTGTAGACGGACCGTGCACACGTCTTCCTTAATATTTCTCAATGCAGAGATGATCCTCTCCTTTTTCTCCCGCAGTGACGATCTGCGTGCCCCCCCCCCCCCCCCCCAGGCCGTGTGTCACTCTCCAGGGCCGTGTGCCGCGTGCCGCCCTCCCGGACCGCGTGTCTCACCTGTGCTATGTCGCCATCCTGTGTTGTTCTGGTTGATGATGCCTCATTCTTGTGTAGTAGTAATGACTGTGTGATATTGGCCTGATGGCCATAACAGTCTGACGCTCCGTCTTTTGTGTTCATGTTGTGTCACTGTCAGTAATTCTGTACCATTTCTTCTAGGTGCTCCCCTCGGAGGCATCGGTGGAGGAACAATCACTCGGAGCTGGCGAGGAGAGTTCTGCCGCTGGCAACTAAATCCTGGCCTGTACCACTACAAGCCGGTGACCGAGAACCAGGTGCATAATACTGCAGAGTGTGAATAGTACCACGGCGTGTATATTGTACTGTGGCGTGTGTATAACGCTCGTTGCTGGAGATGCTAAAACTGCGAGCAGGAATGGACCCACTGGACCACAGGGGGGCCCCAGGCTTACCCTTGTTAGTGGGGGGTGCTTGACCAAGCACCCACCTCGAGGCAGACACCAGGTGCCACTCCCAGGGCAGTGACAGGAACTGTGGCAGCTGACTCCCAGGGTCGGGACCGACACAGGTGCAGACAGGCTGAGTCTCTAGTGTAGACATAGACCACCGGGACGGCTGAAGCAGATAGCACAGCCAGGACGAACAGGTACAGTCACTAGTATAGACAGGGGCCACCGTGACAGCTGAGGCAATAGTACGATCAGGTACAGTCACTATTGTAGACAGGGACCACCAGGACAGCTGAGGCAGATGGCATGGCCAGGATGGACAGGTACAGTCACTAGTGTAGATAGGGGCCACCATGACGCCTTAGGCAATAGTACGATCAGGATGGACAGATACAGTCACTAGTATAGACACGGGCCACCGTGACGGCTGAGGCAATAGTACGACCAGGTACAGTCACTAGTGTAGACAGGGATCACCAGGACAGCTGAGGCAGAATAGCGTGGCCAGGACAGACAGGCACAGTCACTAGTGTAGATAGGGACCACCGGGACGACTGAGGCAGATAGCACGACCAGGACAGGCAGCTACAGTCACTAGTGTAGATGGTAACCACCTGGATGACTGAGGCAGATAGCACGACCAGGACAGGCAGCTACAGTCACTAGTGTAGATGGTAACCACCTGGATGACTGAGGCAGATAGCACGACCAGGACAGACAGGTACAGTCACCAGTGTAGACAGGGACCACCGGGATGACTGAGGCAGATAGCACGACCAGGACAGACAGGTACAGTCACTAGTGTAGACAGGGACCACCATGACAGCTGAGGCAGATAGCACGACCAGGACAGACAGATACAGTCACCAGTGTAGACAGGGACCACCGGGATGGCTGAGGCAGATAGCACAACCAGGATAGACAGGTACAGTCAGTAGTGTAGACAGGGACCACCGTGACAGCTGAGGCAGATAGCACGACCAGGACAGACTGATACAGTCACTAGTGTAGATGGTAACCACCAGGATGACTGAGGCAGATAGCACGACCAGGACAGACAGGTACAGTCACCAGTGTAGACAGGGACCACCGGGATGACTGAGGCAGATAGCACGACCAGGACAGACAGGTACAGTCACCAGTGTAGACAGGGACCACCGGGATGGCTGAGGCAGATAGCACGACCAGGACAGACAGATACAGTCACTAGTGTAGATGGTAACCACCAGGATGACTGAGGCAGATAGCACAACCAGGATAGACAGGTACAGTCACTAGTGTAGACAGGGACCACCGTGACAGCTGAGGCAGATAGCACGACCAGGACAGACTGGTACAGTCAGTAGTGTAGACAGGGACCACTGGGACACTGAGACAGATGGCACGGCCAGGATGGACAGACACCAGAGTACCAGCAGGGCAGGCATACAGTAATGTACACTGGCTAGGACATGGACAGCGGACAAGGAGACCTGACAACTAGCTGGCTAGGGAACAAACCACTAACTAACCACATTGCTCAGGCACCTCTCCTAGTGGGAGTGTACCTTATGTACCCAGTGCCTCCCAGCGATAGGCTGAGATGCAGTTCCTGGAAATGGCGCTCTGACCCTTTAAGAGAAGGGCAGCGGTGCGTGCACATGACCTAGGAGCACTCCCAGAGGTCCTCTGTGGCGTGCACAGGCTCGGAGAGTAGGAAGACGAGAACCCCAAAGTGGAGGACAATATACTGTAGGTATTGTTAGTGGTGGCTGATGAAAATTTGTTATTAAACAATCTAAAAAGGTCTTCTTGGCACTTTCTGTGTCTGCTCCAAATTACACAGTGAAACACATTTGTAGTTAGTGGTACTTTTTAGAGCCTTCACAATATTGCCAACTCAGGCAGGAAATAAATAATATATCTTTTGTGTGTGACAGATGTGGGTGTAGGATTGCATCTTTTTGAAAGAGGAAGGTTACATCAACCATGAGTGGTAAATCACTACGAGGTTGTCGTGGAACGGGGAGTAGGTGCAGTGTTGGAGGTGCACGTGTGGGATGTTCTGTTAGTCAAACCTCTAGTGAGCAAACACCGGCTCATCCTATGCCAGAAGAAATGAGAACAACTTCCGGTACTGGACAGTCTACTACACGAGATTTCTCTGGCAGCCGCACATCGCTTCAACTTCTAAATGAGGCTGATAAACAGCATTTGCTGGAGTGGATGGCAAGCGCTGCATCAAGTGGCCTCTCCTCCTCCACATCACACACAGTGCATTCCTCCGAGGTGATACCCCAATTACACTTAGTTCCCCTTACATTACAAAGCTTCAACCGGCAAATTGACTGTGGGGAACCACCCATGGGCGAGTCTGCAGATCTGAGCACACATTGTATGCCATGGGCATCACAGGTCTGCTGCAAAGATTTCCAGACTCAAGAGGAGGAAAGAATCTACACCGATGCCCAAAATCTTTGTGATTTGGAACCTGGCTCAGATGAAGTAGGGTCCCACCAGGATCCTGACCCTCTTCAACGGATGTTAACCCCCGAAGGTGGAGGTGGTGATGATGAGACTCTGATACATGAGGCGCACGTGTACTGTCCTGTTATGTCAGGTCAGGAAGAGGAGGAGTGGGACAACATACAGAATGAGAATGAAGTTGTAGATCCCACTTGGTGTGAATCTAGCTGACTAGCTCAACAGATAAGAAGGAGGTGGAAGCTGAGGAGATTATGGTGGCGATTCCCACACAGACACGTAGTGATGCACCCATGAGAAGCTGCATCCTTCCCCACAGCTCTGGCTGTGGCCAGCAACGGTTGCGGGTCTGCAGTTCGCTGGAAGGGTTGCCTAGCCTGGGCCTTTTTTGAGACCGCAAAATCTGACTCAACTCCGTTACCTGCCAATGTTGTAAACAACGACACAGAGGCAAAAATTCAAATAATTTGACTACTACATACATGAACAGGCAATCAACATGCATTAACTGTGGGAATCTTACTGCGCCAAAATGCGGACTAACGGACCTACCCAACCACCGGCCTCCAAATCAACATAGTCTGCGCTTCTTCCTCCTTATGCATCACCGTTGAAACTATTCTAAACCCTGCTTTACACGTTGCAATGTCGCATACGATTTCGTATGCGATTTGCAACGCCCCCATCGTATGTGTGGCACATTCAATTTGTTGAACGTGTCGCACATACGAGTAACCCCCCCATCACACGCACTTACCTTCCATACGACCTCGATGTGGGCGGCGAACGGCCACTTCCTGGAGTGGGAGGGACGTTCGGCGTCATATCGACGTCACGCGGCAGCCGGCCAATAGAAGCGGAGGGGCGGAGCTGAGCGGGACGTAAACATCCCGCCCACCTCCTTCCGCATTGCTGGCCGGGAGCTGCAGGACGCAGGTAAGATCTGTTCATCGTTCCCGGGGTGTGTCACACTGCGATGTGCGCTACCCCGGGTACGATGAACAATCTGACGTACAATTCGTCAGGAATGAACGACGTGCGTGCGATGAACGTTTTACCGTTCAATCGCAATCGCACGTAGCTGTCACACACTGCAATGTACCTTACAATGCCGGATGTGCGTCACTTACGACGTGACCCCGCCGACACATCGTAAGATACATTGTAGTGTGTAAAGCGGGCTTAACACAGGTCTCCGAATGCAGAACCTTCTCTTGTGTACCCGCTACAGTGGGGGTGAGCGAGGGCCCGTCAGGTGCTACAGAAGTAGTGTTTTGATCCATGTGAGACACCAAGCAAAAGACATGTTACTCAATCCAGCATTCCATCTCCCACTACACCTCCCTCCCAGCCCACCGCTCGGTGGTGTACACTGTGGAGACACGGGGATCAGTGGGTGCTCTCATACGCTGGCCCAGCCACCTTTACAAAGACCGCATGGACCACAGCTCATCCCAACTGAACGTCCGAACTCCGCACCCGTGGACAGAACACTACTTAGACAACACGGGGTGAGGGAATCACAATATTAAGGCTTTATTGGATCCGCAAACAATTAACGGCACATAACACATAACCAGCAAAACACACAAATGTAACAGGCAACAGAGTCTCACCCTTCCGCTGCTCACCAGGGATTAGACTATTAGTGCCTTCGGGGCTTCCAGGGCCACATACCCCAAACCTAATAAGCTTCTAATAAGCTCTGCTAATAGAAAAGTAGGGAGAAAGCTGCAACCCCGGCGGGTGCTGTTACCGGAAATGCTTCAGACGTGTGATTACTTGAGTGGACCGTGGGCTATGAATAGAAGGCTAATAATTGGGGAGATAAAGCCGAATTACCTAATGTTCCCTCCTCACCCCATGAAATGCCTCTTCTGCTTCGTGGTAAAAGGACAGATGGAATATCCACTTACATGGAGTCGTCTTCTTCTGCCGTCCGTTGTTTGCCCTCATCCATGAAACCTAGTTGATGGGGGTTTTGTTACTATATGTGGGGGTATTCTCTGCAGTCTTTCTGCCCTAATTGTAGAGTATATTTTGTTATCCGTGGTAATTAACAATATAGGTGTGTGATTGCTAAGACGTTCTGATGTGTCTTGGGTTTGGGTCGTTGGGTGATCGTGGCCTGAAGCATTTATTCTGGAAATTCTCCTCTAAAGGAAGCAAAATGAGACATTTTACCAAATGTGCTGATAATAATCCAGCGAGTAACCATCCAGCCCCGGTGATTTCTTCACTTTCAGGCCCCTTCAGCCCCCGGGCGGTTTACATTTTTCTGGGTTTTTTTGCTCCCCTTTTTCCGAGAGCCGTAACTTTTTTATTTTTCCATCAATCTTGCCATATGAGGGCTTGTTTTTTGCGGGACGAGTTGTACTTTTATATGAATCCATGAGTTTTACCATATAGTGTACTGGAAAACAGCAAAAAAATTCCAAGTGTCGAAAAACTGCAAAAAAAAGTGATCGCACAATAGTGTTCACTGTATGGTAAAACTCATGTCATTGTGATGCCTGAGGTCGGTGCGAGTTTGTAGACCCCAAACATGTATAGGTTTACTTGTATCTAAGGGGTTAAAAAAATTCACAAGTTTGTCCAAAAAAAGCGCACATTTTGCGCCATTTTGCAAAACCCGTAGCGTTCTCATTTTTCAGGATCTATGGCTCAGTCACAGCTTATTTTTTGCGTCTCGAGCTGACGTTTTTAATGGAACCATTTTTGCGCAGATGCTACGTTTTGATCACCTGTTATTGCATTTTGCACAAAACTTGCGGTGACCAAAAAACGTAATTTTGGCGTTTGGAATTTTTTTTGCCACTACGCCGTTTACTGATCAGATTAATTGATTTTATATTTTGATAGATCAGGCGTTTCTGAACGTGGCGATACAAAATGTGTATATTTTTTATTTTTTTTAACCCTTTAATTTTCAGTGGGGCGTGATTTGAACTTTTAGGTTTATTTATTTTTTTTTTTTTATTTTACTAGTCCCCCTAGGAGGCTATATAGATCAGCAATCCGATCGCTCTGCCCTATCTTTAGATCTTAGCTACAGAGCCAAGATCTGCATATATGGTGCTTTACTCTCCGTGCTGGCACTATGCCGCCACTGAGAGAAAGTGACTCTGGCAACATATACATCTCGCTGCCAGACTTTGACAGTGAGATGTAATGGGTTAAAAGTTGCAGGTGGAAGCGATTCCACTCGTAGCTTGCAGGCACACGTCAGCTGTTGAAATCAGCTGATATGTGCGCGGATTGCCGCGGCAGGCCACTGCGATGATAGTGACACGATCCATGACGTACCCAGTACGTCATAGGTCGTTAAGGGGTTAAACGTTTGTAAAGCTTCTGTTTCAGAGAAGGGTAAATTTAATATTCTAATTGTTCCTTTAAAAAGGAATCTACAGCCCCGAGATCCCGACGGGAAGACGTTACTCTCAACTGACATAAGTCTTTAGATTGTTCCTCTCCCCAGAGTGAATGAGATGTGACCCGACTGATGTCCCTATTTATGTGTTCTGTTTGTTGTAACCGACTTCATTCTCCCAGCCATGATCCTTGTTGGTTGTAACCGGCTTCATTCTCCCAGCCATGATCCTTGTTGGTTGTACCCGGCTTCATTCTCCCAGCCATGATCCTTGTTGGTTGTACCCGGCTTCATTCTCCCAGCCATGATCCTTGTTGGTTGTACCCGGCTTCATTCTCCCAGCCATGATCCTTGTTGGTTGTACCCGGCTTCATTCTCCCAGCCATGATCCTTGTTGGTTGTACCCGGTTCATTCTCCCAGCCATGATACTTGTTGGTTGTACCCGGCTTCATTCTCCCAGCCATGATCCTTGTTGGTTGTAACCGGCTTCATTCTCCCAGCCATGATACTTGTTGGTTGTAACCGGCTTCATTCTCCCAGCCATGATCCTCGTTGGTTGTAACCGGCTTCATTCTCCCAGCCATGATCCTTGTTGGTTGTAACCTGCTTCATTCTCCCAGCCATGATCCTTGCTGGTTATAACCCGCTTGATTCTCCCAGCCATTTTCCTTGTTGGTTGTAACCCGCTTCATTCTCCCAGCCATGATCCTTGTTGGTTGTAACCTGCTTCATTCTCCCAGCCATGATCCTTGTTGGTTGTAACCCGCTTGATTCTCCCAGCCATGATCCTTGTTGGTTGTAACCTGCTTCATTCTCCCAGCCATGATCCTTGTTGGTTGTAACCTGCTTCATTCTCCCAGCCATGATCCTTGTTGGTTGTAACCTGCTTCATTCTCCCAGCCATGATCCTTGTTGGTTGTAACCCGCTTCATTCTCCCAGCCATGATCCTTGTTTGTTGTAACCCGCTTGAGTCTCCCAGCCATGATCCTTGTTGGTTGTAACCCGCTTGAGTCTCCCAGCCATGATCCTTGTTGGTTGTAACCCGCTTGAGTCTCCCAGCCATGATCCTTGTTGATTGTAATCGGCTTCATTCTCCCAGCCATGATCCTTGTTGGTTGTAACCCGCTTGATTCTCCCAGCCATGATCCTAGTTGGTTGTAACCTGCTTCATTCTCCCAGCCATGATACTTGTTGGTTGTAACCCGCTTGAGTCTCCCAGCCATGATCCTTGTTGGTTGTAACCGGCTTCATTCTCCCAGCCATGATCCTTGTTGGTTGTAACCGGCTTCATTCTCCCAGCCATGATCCTTGTTGGTTGTAACCTGCTTCATTCTCCCAGCCATGATCCTTGTTGGTTGTAACCCGCTTCATTCTCCCAGCCATGATCCTTGTTGGTTGTAACCCGCTTGAGTCTCCCAGCTATGATACTTGTTGGTTGTAACCGGCTTCATTCTCCCAGCCATGATACTTGTTGGTTGTAACCGGCTTCATTCTCCCAGCCATGATCCTCGTTGGTTGTAACCGGCTTCATTCTCCCAGCCATGATCCTTGTTGGTTGTAACCCGCTTCATTCTCCCAGCCATGATCCTTGCTGGTTGTAACCCACTTGATTCTCCCAGCCATTTTCCTTGTTGGTTGTAACCTGCTTCATTCTCCCAGCCATGATCCTTGTTGGTTGTAACCTGCTTCATTCTCCCAGCCATGATCCTTGTTGGTTGTAACCTGCTTCATTCTCCCAGCCATGATCCTTGTTGGTTGTAACCCGCTTGATTCTCCCAGCCATGATCCTTGTTGGTTGTAACCTGCTTCATTCTCCCAGCCATGATCCTTGTTGGTTGTAACCTGCTTCATTCTCCCAGCCATGATCCTTGTTGGTTGTAACCCGCTTGAGTCTCCCAGCCATGATCCTTGTTGGTTGTAACCTGCTTGATTCTCCCAGCCATGATCCTTGTTGGTTGTAACCCGCTTGAGTCTCCCAGCCATGATCCTTGTTGGTTGTAACCCGCTTGAGTCTCCCAGCCATGATCCTTGTTGGTTGTAACCCGCTTGATTCTCCCAGCCATGATCCTCGTTATTTGTAACCGGCTTCATTCTCCCAGCTATGATCCTTGTTGGTTGTAACCCGCTTCATTCTCCCAGCCATGATCCTTGCTGGTTGTAACCCGCTTGATTCTCCCAGCCATTTTCCTTGTTGGTTGTAACCCGCTTCATTCTCCCAGCCATGATCCTTGTTGGTTGTAACCTGCTTCATTCTCCCAGCCATGATCCTTGTTGGTTGTAACCCGCTTGATTCTCCCAGCCATGATCCTTGTTGGTTGTAACCTGCTTCATTCTCCCAGCCATGATCCTTGTTGGTTGTAACCTGCTACATTCTCCCAGCCATGATCCTTGTTGGTTGTAACCCGCTTTATTCTCCCAGCCATGATCCTTGTTGGTTGTAACCCGCTTCATTCTCCCAGCCATGATACTTGTTGGTTGTACCCGGCTTCATTCTCCCAGCCATGATACTTGTTGGTTGTAACCGGCTTCATTCTCCCAGCCATGATACTTGTTGGTTGTAACCGGCTTCATTCTCCCAGCCATGATCCTCGTTATTTGTAACCGGCTTCATTCTCCCAGCTATTATCCTTGTTGGTTGTAACCCGCTTCATTCTCCCAGCCATGATCCTTGCTGGTTGTAACCCGCTTGATTCTCCCAGCCATTTTCCTTGTTGGTTGTAACCCGCTTCATTCTCCCAGCCATGATCCTTGTTGGTTGTAACCTGCTTCATTCTCCCAGCCATGATCCTTGTTGGTTGTAACCTGCTTCATTCTCCCAGCCATGATCCTTGTTGGTTGTAACCTGCTACATTCTCCCAGCCATGATCCTTGTTGGTTGTAACCCGCTTTATTCTCCCAGCCATGATCCTTGTTGGTTGTAACCCGCTTGAGTCTCCCAGCCATGATCCTTGTTGGTTGTAACCCGCTTCATTCTCCCAGCCATGATCCTTGTTGGTTGTAACCTGCTACATTCTCCCAGCCATGATCCTTGTTGGTTGTAACCTGCTTGATTCTCCCAGCCATGATCCTTGTTGGTTGTAACCCGCTTGAGTCTCCCAGCCATGATCCTTGTTGGTTGTAACCCGCTTCATTCTCCCAGCCATGATCCTTGTTGGTTGTAACCTGCTTCATTCTCCCAGCCATGATCCTTGTTGGTTGTACCCGGTTCATTCTCCCAGCCATGATACTTGTTGGTTGTACCCGGCTTCATTCTCCCAGCCATGATCCTTGTTGGTTGTAACCGGCTTCATTCTCCCAGCCATGATACTTGTTGGTTGTAACCGGCTTCATTCTCCCAGCCATGATCCTCGTTGGTTGTAACCGGCTTCATTCTCCCAGCCATGATCCTTGTTGGTTGTAACCTGCTTCATTCTCCCAGCCATGATCCTTGCTGGTTATAACCCGCTTGATTCTCCCAGCCATTTTCCTTGTTGGTTGTAACCCGCTTCATTCTCCCAGCCATGATCCTTGTTGGTTGTAACCTGCTTCATTCTCCCAGCCATGATCCTTGTTGGTTGTAACCCGCTTGATTCTCCCAGCCATGATCCTTGTTGGTTGTAACCGGCTTCATTCTCCCAGCCATGATCCTTGTTGGTTGTAACCCGCTTGAGTCTCCCAGCCATGATCCTTGTTGGTTGTAACCGGCTTCATTCTCCCAGCCATGATCCTTGTTGGTTGTAACCGGCTTCATTCTCCCAGACATGATCCTTGTTGGTTGTAACCTGCTTCATTCTCCCAGCCATGATCCTTGTTGGTTGTAACCGGCTTCATTCTCCCAGCCATGATCCTTGTTGGTTGTAACCGGCTTCATTCTCCCAGCCATGATCCTTGTTGGTTGTAACCCGCTTGAGTCTCCCAGCCATGATCCTTGTTGGTTGTAACCGGCTTCATTCTCCCAGCCATGATCCTTGTTGGTTGTAACCGGCTTCATTCTCCCAGACATGATCCTTGTTGGTTGTAACCTGCTTCATTCTCCCAACCATGATCCTTGTTGGTTGTAACCCGCTTGAGTCTCCCAGCCATGATCCTTGTTCGTTGTAACCCGCTTGATTCTCCCAGCCATGATCCTTGTTGGTTGTAACTCGCTTGATTCTCCCAGCCATGATCCTTGGTGGTTGTAACCCGCTTGATTCTCCCAGCCATGATCCTTGTTGGTTGTAACCTGCTTCATTCTCCCAGCCATGATCCTTGTTGGTTGTAACCCGCTTGATTCTCCCAGCCATGATCCTAGTTGGTTGTAACTCGCTTGATTCTCCCAGCCATGATCCTTGTTGGTTGTAACCCGCTTGAGTCTCCCAGCCATGATCCTTGTTGGTTGTAACCCGCTTGATTCTCCCAGCCATGATCCTTGTTGGTTGTAACCCGCTTGAGTCTCCCAGCCCTGATCCTTGTTGGTTGTAACCCGCTTGAGTCTCCCAACCATGATCCTTGTTGGTTGTAACCCGCTTGAGTCTCCCAGCCATGATCCTTGTTGGTTGTAACCCGCTTGATTCTCCCAGCCATGATCCTTGTTGGTTGTAACTCGCTTGATTCTCCCAGCCATGATCCTTGTTGGTTGTACCCGCTTGAGTCTCCCAGCCATGATCCTTGTTGGTTGTAACCCGCTTGATTCTCCCAGCCATGATCCTTGTTGGTTGTAACCCGCTTGATTCTCCCAGCCATGATCCTTGTTGGTTGTAACTCGCTTGATTCTCCCAGCCATGATCCTTGTTGGTTGTAACCCGCTTGAGTCTCCCAGCCATGATCCTTGTTGGTTGTAACCCGCTTGATTCTCCCAGCCATGATCCTTGTTGGTTGTAACCCGCTTGATTCTCCCAGCCATGATCCTAGTTGGTTGTAACTCGCTTGATTCTCCCAGCCATGATCCTTGTTGGTTGTAACCCGCTTGATTCTCCCAGCCATGATCCTAGTTGGTTGTAACTCGCTTGATTCTCCCAGCCATGATCCTTGTTGGTTGTAACCCGCTTGATTCTCCCAGCCATGATCCTTGTTGGTTTATGGAGGACAAATGATTCCCTTTTATTAATATTTATCATCTTCTGAGAACAGTACGCCTCTCCGCTCGATGCGGAGCTGAATTTTTTCTCTGAATCTCTTGGAACGATTTGCGGCTTCTGTTCAGCTGATTCTTTCCCTAATTTCGCCTGGATGTTGGGGAAAGCTTTTTTCTCTTTTTTTCTTGCTTTTTAACCCTTGATGACATTTGGATTATCCCTGTGAACTGCATTGTATGCATTCCATATCGTAAAAGGGCTCCGTTCTTCTGAAGAGTTTTCTAGGAAATTATTTTTGATAGATAATTCTATCTCCTTCTGAAAGATATAATGGAGGAGTTACACTACCAAATCAAATTAGCATTATTGATTGTTCCCACATGATTACTAGAGAATGGTCAGAAGATGTATCCCCAATCTCTACACTGGGAATTTGGGATATAGTAACGAGGTCAGTAAAAGTCAAATCAATTCTTGAGAACATTTTGTGAACTGCTGGGTAAAAAGTGCATTCCTTAGAAGAAGTGTTCATTCACCTAAATACCTCCATTCATTCTTAGAAAATTCTGTCTGGTAGAAACTGTACACCATGTTCCAAATTATTATGCAGATTGGATGTAAGTGTACCAGCGATGAATAATGAAACTCATTGATGGTTTTGTGTCTCAGGGAAAGAAAAAGCATCTCTGCTGCCGAAAAGCATCAAATAGTGCAATACCTTCGACAAGGGATGAAAACATTAGATATTTCATGAAAACGTAAGCGTGATCATCGTACTGTGAAGAGATTTGTGGCTGATTCTGAGCACAGACGTGCTGGTGCTGATAAAAGCAGAATGAGTAAAGGTCCAGTCACACTAAGCAACTTACCAGCGATCCCAACAACGATAGGGATCGCTGGTAAGTTGCTAGGAGGTTGCTGGTGAGATGTCACACTGCGACGCTCCAGCGATCCCACCAGCAACCTGACCTGGCAGGGATCGCTGGAGCGTCGCTACACGAGTTGCTGGTGAGCTCACCAGCAACCAGTGACCAGCCCCCAGCGCCGCGTGGAAGATGCTGCGCTTGGTAACTAAGGTAAATATCGGGTAAGCAACCCGATATTTACCTTGGTTACCACCGCACGGAGCTACACGTGCAGAGAGCAGGGAGCAGCGCACAATGAGCGCTGGCTCCTTGCTCTCCTAGTTACAGCACACATCGGGTTAATTACCCGATGTGTGCTGCAGCTAAATGTGCACAGAGCAGGGAGCAGCGCACAATGCTTAGCGCTGGCTCCCTGCTGTCCTAGCTACAGCACACATCGGGTTAATTACCTGATGTGTACTGCAGCTACATGTGCAGGGAGCAGCGCACACTGAGCGCTGGCTCCCTGCTCTCCTAGCTACAGCACACATCGGGTTAATTACCCGATGTGTGCTGCAGCTACATGTGCAGGGAGCAGCGCACAATGCTTAGCGCTGGCTCCCTGCACTCCTAGCTACAGTACACATCGGGTTAATTACCCGATGTGTGCTGCAGCTAAATGTGCACAGAGCAGGAGCCTGCACTGACAGTGAGAGCGGCGGAGGCTGGTAACAAAGGTAAATATCGGGTAACCAAGGACAGGGCTTCTTGGTTACCCGATATTTACATTGGTTACCAGCCTCCGCAGAAGCCGGCTCTTGCTGCCTGCACATTAGTTGTTGCTGTCTCGCTGTCACACACAGCGATCTGTGCTTCACAGCGGGACAGCAACAACTAAAAAATGGCCCAGGACATTCAGCAACAACCAATGACCTCACAGCAGGGGCCAGGTTGTTGCTGGATGTCACACACAGCAACATCGCTAGCAACGTCACAAAAGTTGTTCGTTAGCAGCGATGTTGCTAGCGATGTTGCTTAGTGTGACGGGGCCTTTAGGTTTCTACCAGGCAAGACCATCGGATTAAGAGAGCAGCTGATAAAAAGCCATTACAAACCAGCAAACAGACATCTGAAGCTGCTGGTGCCTCTGGAGTCCCTCGAACCTCAAGGTGTAGGATCCTACAAAGGCTTGCTGTGGTGCACAAACCTACTATTCGGCCACCCCTAACCAGTGCTCACAAGCAGAAACAGTTGCAGTGGTCCCAAACATACATGAAGACTAATGTTCAAACAGTCTTGTTTACTGATGAGTGTCGAGCAACCCTGGATGGTCCAGATGGAGTAGTGGATGGCCACCATGTCCCAACAAGGCTGCGACGTCAGCAAGAAGGTGGAGGAGTCATATTTCGGGTCGGAATCATGTGGAGACATCTGGTAGGCCCCTTTAGAGTTCCTGAAGGTGTGAAAATAACTGCAAAGTATATAGAGTTTCTGACTGACAACTTTCTTCCATGGTACAAATAGCAGAAACGTGCCTTCAGGAGCAAAATCATCTTCATGCATGAAAATGCACCATCTCATGATCCAAAGAATACCTCTGTGTCATTGGCTGCTATGGGCATAAAAGGAGATAAACTTATGGTGTGGCCACCATCTTCTCCTGACCTTAACCTATAGAGAACCTTTGGAGTATCCTCAAGCAAAAGATCAATGGGGGCGGGAGGCAGTTCACATCAAAACAGCAGCTCTGGGAGGCTATGCTGACATCATGCAAAGAAATTCAAGCAGAAACTCTCCAAAAACTCACAAGTTCAATGGATGCAACAACTGTGAAAGTGCAAATGAGGGAAAAAAAGAAGTAAATCAAGCCTATATACATTAGGTGCAGATGTCATTACAAAGATGCACACATATGTGTAATTATATATGTGAATGGTTTGGATAGTTAAGAAGAGCCATGATCCAGGGTATTTATCCCATATGACTGTATATAAACTATATAATAATAAAGATCATATATGGAACCAATATACCCAGTATATCTGATGCATAATACATAATAAAAGTTGGAAACCATTACATCAATAGATTCTCATATTTCTTATTCAATCCCATAGGCTCTAATGTTTGTAACGTATGGATCCAATACGCTTCGCGTTCCATCATTTTCCAAATCCTGTTAGCACCCCTCCATATTAAAGGGATATGCTCCATCACTTGGAACTTGAGCTGCTTGATAGAATGGCTCTGCTTAATAAAATGAGCTGGAATGGGGAGAAGAATGCGCATGCAACAACTAGTGGATTTATGTTGGCTGATGCCATCTCTGATATGCTGGGTGGTCTCGCCAACCTATCCGAGACATTTAATAAAATAAAGGGTGAATGAGGAATCACACTTGAAATAGGCTTGTTCCATTTGACTGAATGTGGATGGAAGAAATGCTCAACCTTAGTCACGTTAGAACAGCCGATCATTGGACTCTTCTTTACCAGGGTTTCTTGCAGTTGTCTTCATGTCGGCGTCTTCTGATGGCTGCAGGACTGTCAGGTAACTGATGATCTGAGATCTCTCTGCAGCTAATCATTGGACTCTTCTTTACCAGGGTTTCATGCAGTTGTCTTCACGTCGTTGTCTTCTGATGGCTGCAGGACTCTCAGGTAACTGATGATCTGAGATCTCCCTGCAGCCGATCATTAGACTCTTCTTTACCAGGGTTCCTTGCAGTTGTCTTCACGTCTGTGTCTTCTGATGGCTGCAGGACTCTCAGGTAACTGATGATCTGAGATCTCTCTGCAGCCGATCATTGGACTCTTCCTTACCAGGGTTCCTTGCAGTTGTCTTCACGTCTGTGTCTTCTGATGGCTGCAGGACTCTCAGGTAACTGATGATCTGAGATCTAACTGCAGCCGATCATTGGACTCTTCTTTACCAGGGTTCCTTGCAGTTGTCTTCACGTTGGCGTCTTCTAATGGCTGCAGGACTCTCAGGTAACTGAAGATCTGAGATCTCCCTGCAGCCGATCATTGGACTCTTCTTTACCAGGGTTTCTTACAGACAGTTATCTTCATGTCGGCGTCTTCTGATGGCTGCAGGTCTCTCAGGTAACTGATGCTCTGAGATCTCCCTGCAGCTGATCATTGGACTCTTCCTTACCAGGGTTTCTTGCAGTTGTCTTCACGTCGGTGTCTTCTGATGGCTGCAGGACTCTCAGGTAACTGATGATCTGAGATCTCCCTGCAGCCGATCACTGGACTCTTCCTTACCAGGGTTCCTTGCAGTTGTCTTCACGTCGGTGTCTTCTGATGGCTGCAGGACTCTCAGGTAACTGATGCTCTGAGATCTCCCTGCAGCCGATCACTGGACTCTTCCTTACCAGGGTTCCTTGCAGTTGTCTTCATGTCGGCGTCTTCTGATGGCTGCAGGACTGTCAGGTAACTGATGATCTGAGATCTCTCTGCAGCTAATCATTGGACTCTTCTTTACCAGGGTTTCTTGTAGTTGTCTTCACGTCGGTGTCTTCTGATGGCTGCAGGACTCTCAGGTAACTGATGATCTGAGCTCTCCCTGCTGCCGATCATTGGACTCTTCTTTACCAGGGTTCCTTGCAGTTGTCTTCACGTCGGTGTCTTCTGATGGCTGCAGGACTCTCAGGTAACTGATGATCTGAGATCTCCCTGCAGCCGATCATTGGACTCTTCTTTACCAGGGTTCCTTGCAGTTGTCTTCACGTCGGTGTCTTCTGATGGCTGCAGGACTCTCAGGTAACTGATGATCTGAGATCTCCCTGCAGCTGATCATTGGACTCTTCTTTACCAGGGTTCCTTGCAGTTGTCTTCACGTCGGTGTCTTCTGATGGCTGCAGGACTCTCAGGTAACTGATGATCTGAGACCTCCCTGCAGCCGATCATTGGACTCTTCTTTACCAGGGTTCCTTGCAGTTGTCTTCACGTCGGTGTCTTCTGATGGCTGCAGGACTCTCAGGTAACTGATGATCTGAGATCTCCCTGCAGCCGATCATTGGACTCTTCTTTACCAGGGTTCCTTGCAGTTGTCTTCACGTCGGTGTCTTCTGATGGCTGCAGGACTCTCAGGTAACTGATGATCTGAGATCTCCCTGCAGCCGATCATTGGACTCTTCTTTACCAGGGTTCCTTGCAGTTGTCTTCACGTCTGTGTCTTCTGATGGCTGCAGGACTCTCAGGTAACTGATGATCTGAGATCTCTCTGCAGCCGATCATTGGACTCTTCCTTACCAGGGTTCCTTGCAGTTGTCTTCACGTCTGTGTCTTCTGATGGCTGCAGGACTCTCAGGTAACTGATGATCTGAGATCTCCCTGCAGCCGATCATTGGACTCTTCCTTACCAGGGTTCCTTGCAGTTGTCTTCACGTCAGTGTCTTCTGATGGCTGCAGGACTCTCAGGTAACTGATGATCTGAGATCTCCCTGCAGCCGATCATTGGACACTTCTTTACCAGGGTTCATTGCAGTTGTCTTCACGTCGGTGTCTTCTGATGGCTGCAGGACTCTCAGGTAACTGATGATCTGAGATCTCCCTGCAGCCGATCATTGGACTCTTCTTTACCAGGGTTCCTTGCAGTTGTCCTCACGTCGGTATCTTCTGATGGCTGCAGGACTCTCAGGTAACTGATGATCTGAGATCTCCCTGCAGCTGATCATTGGACTCCTCTTTACCAGGGTTCCTTGCAGTTGTCCTCACGTCGGTGTCTTCTGATGGCTGCAGGACTCTCAGGTAACTGATGATCTGAGATCTCCCTGCAGACGATCATTGGACTCTTCTTTACCAGGGTTCCTTGCAGTTGTCTTCACGTCGGTGTCTTCTGATGGCTGCATGACTCTCAGGTAACTGATGATCTGAGATCTCCCTGCAGCTGATCATTGGACTCTTCTTTACCAGGGTTTCTTGCAGTTGTCCTCACGTCGGTGTCTTCTGATGGCTGCAGGACTGTCCAGTAACTGATGATCTGAGCTCTCCCTGCTGCCGATCATTGGACTCTTCTTTACCAGGGTTCCTTGCAGTTGTCCTCACGTCGGTGTCTTCTGATGGCTGCAGGACTCTCAGGTAACTGATGATCTGAGATCTCCCTGCTGCCGATCATTGGACTCTTCTTTACCAGGGTTCCTTGCAGTTGTCCTCACGTCGGTGTCTTCTGATGGCTGCAGGACTCTCAGGTAACTGATGATCTGAGATCTCCCTGCTGCCGATCATTGGACTCTTCTTTACCAGGGTTCCTTGCAGTTGTCTTCACATCGGTGTCTTCTGATGGCTGCAGGACTCTCAGGTAACTGATGATCTGAGATCTCCCTGCAGCCGATCATTGGACTCTTCTTTACCAGGGTTCCTTGCAGTTGTCTTCACATCGGTGTCTTCTGATGGCTGCAGGACTGTCAGGTAACTGATGATCTGAGCTCTCCCTGCAGCTGATCATTGGACTCTTCTTTACCAGGGTTCCTTGCAGTTGTCTTCACGTCGGTGTCTTCTGATGGCTGCAGGACTCTCAGGTAACTGATGATCTGAGATCTCCCTGCAGCTGATCATTGGACTCTTCTTTCCCAGGGTTCCTTGCAGTTGTCCTCACGTCGGTGTCTTCTGATGGCTGCAGGACTCTCAGGTAACTGATGATCTGAGCTCTCCCTGCAGCCGATCATTGGACTCTTCTTTACCAGGGTTTCTTGCAGTTGTCCTCACGTCGGTGTCTTCTGATGGCTGCAGGACTGTCCAGTAACTGATGATCTGAGCTCTCCCTGCTGCCGATCATTGGACTCTTCCTTACCAGGGTTTCTTGCAGTTGTCCTCACGTCAGTGTCTTCTGATGGCTGCAGGACTCTCAGGTAACTGATGATCTGAGATCTCCCTGCAGCTGATCATTGGACTCTTCTTTACCAGGGTTCCTTGCAGTTGTCCTCACGTCGGTATCTTCTGATGGCTGCAGGACTCTCAGGTAACTGATGATCTGAGATCTCCCTGCAGCCGATCATTGGACACTTCCTTACCAAGGTTCATTGCAGTTGTCTTCACGTCGGTGTCTTCTGATGGCTGCAGGACTCTCAGGTAACTGATGATCTGAGATCTCCCTGCAGCCGATCATTGGACTCTTCTTTACCAGGGTTCCTTGCAGTTGTCTTCACATCGGTGTCTTCTGATGGCTGCAGGACTCTCAGGTAACTGATGATCTGAGATCTCCCTGCAGCCGATCATTGGACTCTTCTTTACCAGGGTTCCTTGCAGTTGTCCTCACGTCGGTATCTTCTGATGGCTGCAGGACTCTCAGGTAACTGATGATCTGAGATCTCCCTGCAGCTGATCATTGGACTCCTCTTTACCAGGGTTCCTTGCAGTTGTCCTCACGTCGGTGTCTTCTGATGGCTGCAGGACTCTCAGGTAACTGATGATCTGAGATCTCCCTGCAGACGATCATTGGACTCTTCTTTACCAGGGTTCCTTGCAGTTGTCTTCACGTCGGTGTCTTCTGATGGCTGCATGACTCTCAGGTAACTGATGATCTGAGATCTCCCTGCAGCTGATCATTGGACTCTTCCTTACCAGGGTTCCTTGCAGTTGTCTTCACGTCGGTGTCTTCTGATGGCTGCAGGACTCTCAGGTAACTGATGATCTGAGATCTCCCTGCAGCTGATCATTGGACTCTTCTTTACCAGGGTTCCTTGCAGTTGTCCTCACGTCGGTGTCTTCTGATGGCTGCAGGACTCTCAGGTAACTGATGATCTGAGATCTCCCTGCAGCTGATCATTGGACTCTTCTTTACCAGGGTTTCTTGCAGTTGTCCTCACGTCGGTGTCTTCTGATGGCTGCAGGACTGTCCAGTAACTGATGATCTGAGCTCTCCCTGCTGCCGATCATTGGACTCTTCTTTACCAGGGTTCCTTGCAGTTGTCCTCACGTCGGTGTCTTCTGATGGCTGCAGGACTCTCAGGTAACTGATGATCTGAGATCTCCCTGCTGCCGATCATTGGACTCTTCTTTACCAGGGTTCCTTGCAGTTGTCCTCACGTCGGTGTCTTCTGATGGCTGCAGGACTCTCAGGTAACTGATGATCTGAGATCTCCCTGCTGCCGATCATTGGACTCTTCTTTACCAGGGTTCCTTGCAGTTGTCTTCACATCGGTGTCTTCTGATGGCTGCAGGACTCTCAGGTAACTGATGATCTGAGATCTCCCTGCAGCCGATCATTGGACTCTTCTTTACCAGGGTTCCTTGCAGTTGTCTTCACATCGGTGTCTTCTGATGGCTGCAGGACTGTCAGGTAACTGATGATCTGAGCTCTCCCTGCAGCTGATCATTGGACTCTTCTTTACCAGGGTTCCTTGCAGTTGTCTTCACGTCGGTGTCTTCTGATGGCTGCAGGACTCTCAGGTAACTGATGATCTGAGATCTCCCTGCAGCTGATCATTGGACTCTTCTTTCCCAGGGTTCCTTGCAGTTGTCCTCACGTCGGTGTCTTCTGATGGCTGCAGGACTCTCAGGTAACTGATGATCTGAGCTCTCCCTGCAGCCGATCATTGGACTCTTCTTTACCAGGGTTTCTTGCAGTTGTCCTCACGTCGGTGTCTTCTGATGGCTGCAGGACTGTCCAGTAACTGATGATCTGAGCTCTCCCTGCTGCCGATCATTGGACTCTTCCTTACCAGGGTTTCTTGCAGTTGTCCTCACGTCAGTGTCTTCTGATGGCTGCAGGACTCTCAGGTAACTGATGATCTGAGATCTCCCTGCAGCTGATCATTGGACTCTTCTTTACCAGGGTTCCTTGCAGTTGTCCTCACGTCGGTATCTTCTGATGGCTGCAGGACTCTCAGGTAACTGATGATCTGAGATCTCCCTGCAGCCGATCATTGGACACTTCCTTACCAAGGTTCATTGCAGTTGTCTTCACGTCGGTGTCTTCTGATGGCTGCAGGACTCTCAGGTAACTGATGATCTGAGATCTCCCTGCAGCCGATCATTGGACTCTTCTTTACCAGGGTTCCTTGCAGTTGTCTTCACATCGGTGTCTTCTGATGGCTGCAGGACTCTCAGGTAACTGATGATCTGAGATCTCCCTGCAGCCGATCATTGGACTCTTCTTTACCAGGGTTCCTTGCAGTTGTCTTCACGTCGGTGTCTTCTGATGGCTGCAGGACTGTCAGGTAACTGATGATCTGAGCTCTCCCTGCAGCTGATCATTGGACTCTTCTTTACCAGGGTTCCTTGCAGTTGTCCTCACGTCGGTGTCTTCTGATGGCTGCAGGACTCTCAGGTAACTGATGATCTGAGATCTCCCTGCAGCCGATCATTGGACTCTTCTTTACCAGGGTTCCTTGCAGTTGTCTTCACATCGGTGTCTTCTGATGGCTGCAGGACTCTCAGGTAACTGATGATCTGAGCTCTCCCTGCAGCTGATCATTGGACTCTTCTTTACCAGGGTTCCTTGCAGTTGTCTTCACGTCTGTGTCTTCTGATGGCTGCAGGTCTCTCAGGTAACTGATGATCTGAGATCTCCCTGCAGCCGATCACTGGACTCTTCCTTAACAGGGTTCCTTGCAGTTGTCTTCACGTCGGTGTCTTCTGATGGCTGCAGGACTCTCAGGTAACTGATGGTCTGAGATCTCCCTGCAGCCGATCATTGGACTCTTCCTTACCAGGGTTCCTTGCAGTTGTCTTCACGTCAGTGTCTTCTGATGGCTGCAGGACTCTCAGGTAACTGATGATCTGAGATCTCCCTGCAGCCGATCATTGGACACTTCCTTACCAGGGTTCATTGCAGTTGTCTTCACGTCGGTGTCTTCTGATGGCTGCAGGACTCTCAGGTAACTGATGATCTGAGATCTCCCTGCAGCCGATCATTGGACTCTTCTTTACCAGGGTTCCTTGCAGTTGTCCTCACGTCGGTATCTTCTGATGGCTGCAGGACTCTCAGGTAACTGATGATCTGAGATCTCCCTGCAGCTGATCATTGGACTCCTCTTTACCAGGGTTCCTTGCAGTTGTCCTCACGTCGGTGTCTTCTGATGGCTGCAGGACTCTCAGGTAACTGATGATCTGAGATCTCCCTGCAGACGATCATTGGACTCTTCTTTACCAGGGTTCCTTGCAGTTGTCTTCACGTCGGTGTCTTCTGATGGCTGCATGACTCTCAGGTAACTGATGATCTGAGATCTCCCTGCAGCTGATCATTGGACTATTCCTTACCAGAGTTCCTTGCAGTTGTCTTCACGTCGGTGTCTATTGATGGCTGCAGGACTCTCAGGTAACTGATGATCTGAGATCTCCCTGCAGCTGATCATTGGACTCTTCTTTACCAGGGTTCCTTGCAGTTGTCCTCACGTCGGTGTCTTCTGATGGCTGCAGGACTCTCAGGTAACTGATGATCTGAGATCTCCCTGCAGCTGATCATTGGACTCTTCTTTACCAGGGTTTCTTGCAGTTGTCCTCACGTCGGTGTCTTCTGATGGCTGCAGGACTGTCCAGTAACTGATGATCTGAGCTCTCCCTGCTGCCGATCATTGGACTCTTCTTTACCAGGGTTCCTTGCAGTTGTCCTCACGTCGGTGTCTTCTGATGGCTGCAGGACTCTCAGGTAACTGATGATCTGAGATCTCCCTGCTGCCGATCATTGGACTCTTCTTTACCAGGGTTCCTTGCAGTTGTCCTCACGTCGGTGTCTTCTGATGGCTGCAGGACTCTCAGGTAACTGATGATCTGAGATCTCCCTGCTGCCGATCATTGGACTCTTCTTTACCAGGGTTCCTTGCAGTTGTCTTCACGTCGGTGTCTTCTGATGGCTGCAGGACTCTCAGGTAACTGATGATCTGAGATCTCCCTGCAGCCGATCATTGGACTCTTCTTTACCAGGGTTCCTTGCAGTTGTCTTCACATCGGTGTCTTCTGATGGCTGCAGGACTGTCAGGTAACTGATGATCTGAGCTCTCCCTGCAGCTGATCATTGGACTCTTCTTTACCAGGGTTCCTTGCAGTTGTCTTCACGTCGGTGTCTTCTGATGGCTGCAGGACTCTCAGGTAACTGATGATCTGAGATCTCCCTGCAGCTGATCATTGGACTCTTCTTTACCAGGGTTCCTTGCAGTTGTCCTCACGTCGGTGTCTTCTGATGGCTGCAGGACTCTCAGGTAACTGATGATCTGAGATCTCCCTGCAGCTGATCATTGGACTCCTCTTTACCAGGGTTCCTTGCAGTGGTCTTCACGTCGGTGTCTTCTGATGGCTGCAGGACTGTCATGTAACTGATGATCTGAGCTCTCCCTGCTGCCGATCATTGGACTCTTCCTTACCAGGGTTTCTTGCAGTTGTCTTCACGTCGGTGTCTTCTGATGGCTGCAGGACTCTCAGGTAACTGATGATCTGAGATCTCGCTGCAGCTTATCATTGGACTCTTCTTTCCCAGGGTTCCTTGCAGTTGTCCTCACGTCGGTGTCTTCTGATGGCTGCAGGACTCTCAGGTAACTGATGATCTGAGCTCTCCCTGCAGCCGATCATTGGACTCTTCTTTACCAGGGTTTCTTGCAGTTGTCCTCACGTCGGTGTCTTCTGATGGCTGCAGGACTGTCCAGTAACTGATGATCTGAGCTCTCCCTGCTGCCGATCATTGGACTCTTCTTTACCAGGGTTCCTTGCAGTTGTCCTCACGTCGGTGTCTTCTGATGGCTGCAGGACTCTCAGGTAACTGATGATCTGAGATCTCCCTGCTGCCGATCATTGGACTTTTCTTTACCAGGGTTTCTTGCAGTTGTCTTCACGTCGGTGTCTTCTGATAGCTGCAGGACTCTCAGGTAACTGATGATCTGAGCTCTCCCTGCAGCCGATCATTGGACTCTTCTTTACCAGGGTTTCTTGCAGTTGTCCTCACGTCAGTGTCTTCTGATGGCTGCAGGACTCTCAGGTAACTGATGATCTGAGATCTCCCTGCAGCTGATCATTGTACTCTTCTTTACCAGGGTTCCTTGCAGTTGTCTTCACGTCGGTGTCTTCTGATGGCTGCAGGACTCTCAGGTAACTGATGATCTGAGATCTCCCTGCAGCTGATCATTGTACTCTTCTTTACCAGGGTTCCTTGCAGTTGTCTTCACGTCGGTGTCTTCTGATGGCTGCAGGACTCTCAGGTAACTGATGATCTGAGATCTCCCTGCAGCCGATCATTGGACTCTTCTTTACCAGGGTTCCTTGCAGTTGTCTTCACGTCGGTGTCTTCTGATGGATACAGGACTGTCAGGTAACTGATGATCTGAGATCTCCCTGCAGCCGATCATTGGACTCTTCTTTACCAGGGTTCCTTGCAGTTGTCTTCACATCGGTGTCTTCTGATGGATGCAGGACTCTCAGGTAACTGATGATCTGAGATCTCCCTGCAGCCGATCATTGGACTCTTCTTTACCAGGGTTCCTTGCAGTTGTCTTCACATCGGTGTCTTCTGATGGCTGCAGGACTCTCAGGTAACTGATGATCTGAGATCTCCCTGCAGCCGATCATTGGACTCTTCTTTACCAGGGTTCCTTGCAGTTGTCTTCACATCGGTGTCTTCTGATGGCTGCAGGACTCTCAGGTAACTGATGATCTGAGATCTCCCTGCAGCTGATCATTGGACTCTTCTTTACCAGGGTTCCTTGCAGTTGTCTTCACGTCGGTGTCTTCTGATGGCTGCAGGACTGTCAGGTAACTGATGATCTGAGCTCTCCCTGCAGCTGATCATTGGACTCTTCTTTACCAGGGTTCCTTGCAGTTGTCCTCACGTCGGTGTCTTCTGATGGCTGCAGGACTCTCAGGTAACTGATGATCTGAGATCTCCCTGCAGCCGATCATTGGACTCTTCTTTACCAGGGTTCCTTGCAGTTGTCTTCACATCGGTGTCTTCTGATGGCTGCAGGACTCTCAGGTAACTGATGATCTGAGCTCTCCCTGCAGCTGATCATTGGACTCTTCTTTACCAGGGTTCCTTGCAGTTGTCTTCACGTCTGTGTCTTCTGATGGCTGCAGGTCTCTCAGGTAACTGATGATCTGAGCTCTCCCTGCTGCCGATCATTGGACTCTTCTTTACCAGGGTTCCTTGCAGTTGTCTTCTGATGGCTGCAGGACTCTCAGGTAACTGATGATCTGAGCTCTCCCTGCAGCCGATCATTGGACTCTTCCTTACCAGGGTTCCTTGCAGTTGTCTTCACGTCGGTGTCTTCTGATGGCTGCAGGACTCTCAGGTAACTGATGATCTGAGATCTCCCTGCTGCCGATCATTGGACTCTTCCTTACCAGGGTTCCTTGCAGTTGTCTTCACGTCGGTGTCTTCTGATGGCTGCAGGTCTCTCAGGTAACTGATGATCTGAGCTCTCCCTGCAGCCGATCATTGGACTCTTCTTTACCAGGGTTCCTTGCAGTTGTCTTCACGTCTGTGTCTTCTGATGGCTGCAGGACTCTCAGGTAACTGATGATCTGAGCTCTCCCTGCTGCCGATCATTGGACTCTTCTTTACCAGGGTTCCTTGCAGTTGTCTTCACGTGGGTTTCTTCTGATGGCTGCAGGACTCTCAGGTAACTGATGATCTGAGCTCTCCCTGCAGCCGATCATTGGACTCTTCCTTACCAGCGTTCCTTGCAGTTGTCTTCTGATGGCTGCAGGACTCTCAGGTAACTGATGATCTGAGATCTCCCTGCAGCTGATCATTGGACTCTTCTTTACCAGGGTTCCTTGCAGTTGTCTTCACGTCGGTGTCTTCTGATGGCTGCAGGACTGTCAGGTAACTGATGATCTGAGATCTCCCTGCAGCTGATCATTGGACTCTTCTTTACCAGGGTTACTTGCAGTTGTCCTCACGTCGGTGTCTTCTGATGGATACAGGACTCTCAGGTAACTGATGATCTGAGATCTCCCTGCAGCCGATCATTGGACTCTTCTTTACCAGGGTTCCTTGCAGTTGTCTTCACGTCGGTGTCTTCTGATGGCTGCAGGACTCTCAGGTAACTGATGATCTGAGCTCTCCCTGCAGCTGATCATTGGACTCTTCTTTACCAGGGTTCCTTGCAGTTGTCTTCACGTCATTGTCTTCTGATGGCTGCAGGACTCTCAGGTAACTGATGATCTGAGATCTCCCTGCAGCCGATCATTGGACTCTTCTTTACCAGGGTTCCTTGCAGTTGTCCTCACGTCGGTGTCTTCTGATGGCTGCAGGACTGTCAAGTAACTGATGATCTGAGATCTCCCTGCAGCCGATCATTGGACTCTTCCTTACCAGGGTTCCTTGCAGTTGTCTTCACGTCGGTGTCTTCTGATGGCTGCAGGACTCTCAGGTAACTGATGATCTGAGCTCTCCCTGCAGCTGATCATTGGACTCTTCTTTACCAGGGTTCCTTGCAGTTGTCTTCACGTCAGTGTCTTCTGATGGCTGCAGGACTCTCAGGTAACTGATGATCTGAGATCTCCCTGCAGCCGATCATTGGACTCTTCTTTACCAGGGTTTCTTGCAGTTGTCTTCACGTCGGTGTCTTCTGATGGCTGCAGGACTCTCAGGTAACTGATGATCTGAGATCTCCCTGCAGCCGATCATTGGACTCTTCTTTACCAGGGTTCCTTGCAGTTGTCTTCACGTCGGTGTCTTCTGATGGCTGCAGGACTCTCAGGTAACTGATGATCTGAGATCTCCCTGCAGCCGATCATTGGACTCTTCTTTACCAGGGTTCCTTGCAGTTGTCTTCACGTCGGTGTCTTCTGATGGCTGCAGGACTCTCAGGTAACTGATGATCTGAGATCTCCCTGCAGCTGATCATTGGACTCTTCTTTACCAGGGTTTCTTGCAGTTGTCTTCACGTCGGTGTCTTCTGATGGCTGCAGGACTCTCAGGTAACTGATGATCTGAGATCTCCCTGCAGCCGATCATTGGACTCTTCTTTACCAGGGTTCCTTGCAGTTGTCCTCACGTCTGTGTCTTCTGATGGCTGCAGGACTCTCAGGTAACTGATGATCTGAGCTCTCCCTGCAGCTGATCATTGGACTCTTCCTTACCAGGGTTCCTTGCAGTTGTCTTCACGTCGGTGTCTTCTGATGGCTGCAGGACTGTCAGGTAACTGATGATCTGAGATCTCCCTGCAGCCGATCATTGGACTCTTCTTTACCAGGGTTCCTTGCAGTTGTCCTCACGTCGGTGTCTTCTGATGGCTGCAGGACTCTCAGGTAACTGATGATCTGAGATCTCCCTGCAGCCGATCATTGGACTCTTCTTTACCAGGGTTCCTTGCAGTTGTCCTCACGTCGGTGTCTTCTGATGGCTGCAGGACTGTCAGGTAACTGATGATCTGAGATCTCCCTGCAGCCGATCATTGGACTCTTCCTTACCAGGGTTCCTTGCAGTTGTCTTCACGTCGGTGTCTTCTGATGGCTGCAGGACTCTCAGGTAACTGATGATCTGAGCTCTCCCTGCAGCTGATCATTGGACTCTTCTTTACCAGGGTTCCTTGCAGTTGTCTTCACGTCAGTGTCTTCTGATGGCTGCAGGACTCTCAGGTAACTGATGATCTGAGATCTCCCTGCAGCCGATCATTGGACTCTTCTTTACCAGGGTTCCTTGCAGTTGTCCTCACGTCGGTGTCTTCTGATGGCTGCAGGACTGTCAGGTAACTGATGATCTGAGATCTCCCTGCAGCCGATCATTGGACTCTTCCTTACCAGGGTTCCTTGCAGTTGTCTTCACGTCGGTGTCTTCTGATGGCTGCAGGACTCTCAGGTAACTGATGATCTGAGCTCTCCCTGCAGCTGATCATTGGACTCTTCTTTACCAGGGTTCCTTGCAGTTGTCTTCACATCGGTGTCTTCTGATGGCTGCAGGACTCTCAGGTAACTGATGATCTGAGATCTCCCTGCAGCCGATCATTGGACTCTTCTTTACCAGGGTTCCTTGCAGTTGTCTTCACGTCGGTGTCTTCTGATGGCTGCAGGACTCTCAGGTAACTGATGATCTGAGATCTCCCTGCAGCTGATCATTGGACTCTTCCTTACCAGGGTTCCTTGCAGTTGTCTTCACGTCAGTGTCTTCTGATGGCTGCAGGACTCTCAGGTAACTGATGATCTGAGATCTCCCTGCAGCCGATCATTGGACTCTTCTTTACCAGGGTTTCTTGCAGTTGTCTTCACGTCGGTGTCTTCTGATGGCTGCAGGACTCTCAGGTAACTGATGATCTGAGATCTCCCTGCAGCCGATCATTGGACTCTTCTTTACCAGGGTTTCTTGCAGTTGTCTTCACGTCTGTGTCTTCTGATGGCTGCAGGACTCTCAGGTAACTGATGATCTGAGCTCTCCCTGCTGCCGATCATTGGACTCTTCTTTACCAGGGTTTCTTGCAGTTGTCTTCACGTCGGTGTCTTCTGATGGCTGCAGGACTCTCAGGTAACTGATGATCTGAGATCTCCCTGCAGCCGATCATTGGACTCTTCTTTACCAGGGTTCCTTGCAGTTGTCTTCACGTCGGTGTCTTCTGATGGCTGCAGGACTCTCAGGTAACTGATGATCTGAGATCTCCCTGCAGCCGATCATTGGACTCTTCTTTACCAGGGTTCCTTGCAGTTGTCTTCACGTCGGTGTCTTCTGATGGCTGCAGGACTCTCAGGTAACTGATGATCTGAGATCTCTCTGCAGCCGATCATTGGACTCTTCTTTACTAGGGTTTCTAGCAGGTGTCTTCTGATGGCTGCAGGACTCTCAGGTAATTGATGATCTGAGATCATCAGTAAATGATACTAATACAGTAAATGAGTGGATGACACCCGGTTAGCAGTGTGCAGAGCTGTTAATTCTAGAAACAAAAAATCCTTAACACTAGAAGTCCCAAAGAGGGGTCATTTAACATTTCTACCATTGTCAACCTATGGAGCTCGAAATTTCTGGGACTTCTAGTGTTAAGGCGCGTAGTTTACATTAGTAGTTTACATTAATGGCTATCATGTAGCAAATGTCACCTTTCAGACAGCCACAACCTGTTATCACTCCATAAATACATATGAATTACGGAGAAGATAGAGTGTTTGATAACATATTGAATTTTATTTTTCATCATTAAAAATATTGAAAATTAATCATATAACAAGAATAGTCGTGAAAAAGACAATACAAAAAGACAAAAAAAAAACAAACCAGAAGAAAAGATATGGTAGGTAATAGAATGGGGCTGCACATGTATATATTCACACCTAGAGACCATGAGTCAGGAGAAGTCCTGTTCTCAGATGCTAACATGCCGTACTGGGAAGCTACTAAGCACAAGTGGTACAGGAATTCATGAAGCAAAACTCATTAAACCTGTACATACTTACCAAAGTGCTGTGTGCAGTCCCACAAAGGTTGGAAATTCCAAAAGAAGACCCCTGATTAAGAAAAATGAAGGTTCTTGGTGCAAGAATTGGCCAGTTTATGAGCGTCCATCAACTGCGGCAAGGACACTCAATGTTTGCATAGACTGGACAGAGGAGGAGAGATCCTAGGCTAGGCACCGAGACGAGGAGCAGAATGCATGCAGGAGTGTGAAGGTGTGCGCTGATGTCTGTACACTGTGGGGGCTATGAAGGGGGCTTCATAGTGTATGGGAACACGTATGGGCCTCATGAGGAGCAATATTTCAGTGTGGGCGCATATAGAGGAGCGGGAGGTTAGGGTTCTGACATAGCATAAAATAAAACCTGCCAGGCTGTGGCGTCCGTAAGCCAAGCCTCCCACTCAGACTCCTCAATTTCCCTGACTCCCCCATACTCTGCTCATATTTAACTGATACATTTACTGTAGTAAAATGGTGACCGTTGGCTTTTTATCATTATTATGGTATAATAATCAAACTATTTAGGTAAAAAATAGAATATAATTATTGGATACAAGGTTAGATCACAAACAAACTAATAAATTGTAAACATGTCATACACTGTGCAGCAAGTGGAGAAAACCGTTTTCAACAAGAATAACATTTGTGCGGTCTCTGAATTTGTTATGAGAAATAGTATGGCCTCCATCAGATCCTCCTTCATAGATGACCTCACATCTGACCTCATTATTTTAGGGCTAGAGAACAACCACTCTACACTAACTTGGATTAGTGGTAAAGCGGTGACCACAAGGGCAACATCTCTAACCATTTCTGGATATAAAGCAGGCGTGGGGAACCTCTCTTTCTGCCGGGGCCATTTGGAAATTTCTACCATCATTCGGGAGCCGCACAAAATTATCAACTTGAACATTACCCTACTATATTGGTCAAACAATTAACGCACTGTGGTGTCTGGAGCTTCTTGTTTTTGGTGCGGCTGGGTTATTGGGCGATATTAATCTTCTTGCTTCTCACAACTGCTTTTCTAGGTTTGTGTCGGCTGGGATGGCTTTATTTATATCACAAAGAAGACGCTGAGGGCATATACATCACAGGAGACATTGTGGGCATATACATCACAGGAAGTGCTGGGGGCATATATATATACATCACAGGAGACACTGGGGGCATATACATCATGGGAGGGCTGCGAGGAATATACATCACTGGGAAGGGCTGTGAGAAATGTACATCACTGGGGAAGGCTTCAAGGAATATACATCACTGGGGAAGGCTGGGAGGTATATACATCACTGGGGAGGCTGGGAACAATATACATCACTGTGGAGGGCTGGGAGGAATATACATCACTGGGGAGGTGTTACGTCACCACCGGAGTCCGCTCCAGCGACTTCTACTCCGATTGCCAGGCGACGCCGTGTTCCTGCCATGGATAGTGCTGGTGATGGGTATATCCTATATTACAGCTTGTATTATACTCCTACCGAGGGGTATATGCTATATTACAGCTTGTATTATACTCCTACCGAGGGGTATATACTATATTACAGCTTGTATTATACTCCTACCGAGGGGTATATACTATATTACAGCTTGTATTATACTCCTACCGAGGGGTATATGCTATATTATAGCATTTACTATTCTCCTACCATAGATATTTACTATATTGTAGTGTGTACTATGCGGTTACCACGTGGCATATACTATTTGACATTGTGTATTGTACTGTATGTGTTGTTGGAGTGGTAAGATTCTTGTTCTTGTTACTCAGTTCACAGTGTGTGTCCGGCGTGGAGGCCAGACCGTTTACCAGCAGGTCCTATCCACTGAGCGTCCCCACACTCTACAGGGATGGAATTGGGGTTATTGTGGCTCTCAGGCTTACTACCATGCCTTGTACCCCAGGGCATGGACCGTATACTACCTACCCGGGCAGAGTATCACCTTAACCTGCCGCCAGGTGTCTCCAGTTATCCCTCACGACTATAAGGTAAGAATCGTAATGTACAGTCCTGTCATATTTGGTTATAAAGTGACAGTCCCTTCATATACAGTGTAAAAAAGTATTTATACCCTGTGAACGACTCCACATTTTTTCATATTACACCCACAAACTTAAAGGATATATCCGGATCTGTTAAAAAATAAAAATGTGGTTAAGTACAGGTAGGTAGTTGCTAACTGTGATGACTGGGGTGAACTGTTCTTAATTAGGCCAGACATATGGTTCCTTTGTTAAATCATGAGAAGTTAGCCATTGTCTCATGTCCGACTGATCGGCGCTCTATTGCTTGTTAAATGTGGATTGTCTATTAAATGTGTTTTGCTTCTGCCCCTTTGACAAAATTCAGAGGAAAATTATGCAGTCGTATTGAACTAGCAACCAATGAGAGAGTAGCCATCTCCACCAATCCGGTAAGACACAATACCCTGAAATGAGAACTGAGGGGTATAAAAGGGCCTTGCTTCTGTCACAAGATGAATATTCTACAAGATAGCCTAGGAGCTATGGTTTCAGTAGAAGGATCAGAGAACTGTTTCACTTCATTCATTCTACAGGACTTCAGCCTAGGATCCACGGTTCTAGCTGGAGGATCACAGAACTGCTTAATGCTGAGCCCACAAATTCAGTTTGAGAATCCAGGTTGGGACAATTCGGTCGCCTGAATAGATGTTTGTGTTCGGTCAGCTTCCTAAGCTTGCCTCTCTCCTTTCAGGTGGTACCCACCAAAAGCGAGGTGCTGCTGGCTGGGATAGTTGGTTCTGGAAGTCATGAAGACTAATCCCTGTTGCTTGTACCATCTTGTGTTTTATTAGGAATGTTTCATATGTTTTTGCCTGTGGGTGGCCAATAAAGTCTTACCAATGAGTGGTTCAGTCACCCTGTGTTGTTAGAGCTGATCAGTGTTCTGCCCATGGGGAAGGAGTGCGGGTGTTCGGTGGGATGAGCCCTGGTCCGTTCAGTCTTTATAAAGACGGCCAAGCTAGCAGACGAGAGCACCCACTGACACTTGTGTCTCCACAATACCTACCTGCCTGTTCTCACCCACTGACACTTGTGTCTCCACAATACCTACCTGCCTATTGTACCCGGCACCGTTCTTTGCCGGCACAGAGCTGTCACGGAGCGCTCCTGCCAGCGATACAGTGGCTTCGTCAAAAGAGCAGAGGCTTCTTTACTGCCTCACTGGGGAGCTGGCTGTCAGTCAGCATGATGTTTGCTGTCCCACCCCGTCTACAGAGAAGAGCAGATGAGAAATCACCGCTCTGACACAACGTCAGAGGAAGCAGCTGAATTACCGGCAGCAGCGCCACCAATCAGAGACGGTGAACAACTACACCAGGAACAACAGGCAAGTTGGTAGCAACTACCTGCCTGTTAGTTCTTGGACACCTCCTTTTTTTTTTTAAGTACCATTTATACCCTTTAAATTTTATTGGCATTTTATATGACACCTTCACTAAGTAGAAGTATTTGTGCCATGTAAAAGAAATGACACCTGGTTTTCTAAATAGTTAAAAAATATAAATATGAAAATTGTCAAGTGCATTTGTTTTCACCCACCTGAGTCAGCACTTTGTAGGACCACCTTTCTCTGTCTTGCATTAGTATTCAGCCCCTGGAGTCAGTACTTAATAGGACCTCCTTTATCTGTCTTGCATTAGTATTCAGCCCCTGAAGTCAGTACTTTGTAGGACCACCTTTCTCTGTATTGCATTAGTATTCAGCCCCTGGAGTCTGTACTTTTGTAGGACCACCTTTCTCTGTCTTGCGTTAGTATTCAGCACCCGGAGTCTGTGCTTTGTGGCACCACCTTTCTCGGTCTTGCGTTAGTATTCAGCCCCTGGAGTCAGTACTTTATAGGACCACCTTTCTCTGTCTTGCATTTGTATTCAGCCCCTGGAGTCAGTACTTTATAGGACCACCTTTCTCTGTCTTGCATTTGTATTCAGCCCCTGGAGTCAGTACTTTATAGGACCACCTTTCTCTGTCTCGCGTTAGTATTCCGCCTCCGGAGTCAGTACTTTGTAGGACCACCTTTCTCTGTCTTGCGTTAGTATTTAGCACCCGGAGTCAGTGATTTGTGGGACCACCTTTCTCTGTCTTGCGTTTGTATTCAGCCCCTGGAGTCAGTACTTTGTAGGACCACCTTCCTATGTATTTTGGGTTTCTCTCTTCAACTTTGCACATCTATAGGTGACAATTTCCCTTCTTCTTTGCACACGAGCTCTCGCTCAGTGAGATTGGATGGAGACGTCTGTGTCCTCGGTGCATTTGGGTCTGGACTGTGACTCGGCCGCTCACACACAGGAATATGCTCTAATCTGAACCCTCCATTGTAGCTTTGCAAGATGTTGAGAGTGGTTGTCCTGATGGATGGAGAACCTACGCCCCGGTCTCACGTGTTCTGCAGCCTCGCATAGGTTTCCTCCAGGATTGCCCTGTATTTAGCTCCATCTATCTTCCCATTACCTCCGATTGGCTTCGCTGCCCCTGCCAAAGAAAAGCCTCCCCACAGCAGAATGCTGCCTCCAATATGTGTGACTGTGGGGATGAGGTTCTCACGGTGATGTACAGGGTTAGTTTCCACCACATGTAGCATTTTGTATGTAAAGAGGTACTTCGATAAATAAAAATTAAATTGTACTGTACCTGCCCTCATATACTATGAAGCTGAGCGGCCACTGCAGTTCTAGTATCTTTAGATGACTTGTAAATCAATAAAATAGTATCTGCTCCTCACCCTTCCCATATGGGACGTTACGTCATAGACCAGTGTAAACCTCCGTGCTGTAGCAGAGAACATAATACAGGCATGGCCGCCAACGCCATACTCTTCCTATCTGCCATCCCTCTGATATTTGCTTCTGTCCAGTCTTGGAACAAGGTGCGTGGCGTAGCCATGGCAGTCGGCTCTAGGCCCTTCATACTTGTCATGCCCCCTGATACTTCTGCACTACTGTTATTCAATACAGGGAGGTGTAAGGTTTAAGGGTTCTCCATGTGCTGTCCTCCAGAACAGGGACTGTAAGGTTAGGGGGGTCCTCCATGTACTGTTCTCCAATATGGGGTGTGTATGGTTAGAGGTCCTCTATGTACCATTCTCCACTAACTGGTAGGTGGTGGTGCAAGGTGAGGGCTTCTACATGTACCGATATACCGTTCTGCAGTACGAGGGTGGGGGGGTGTAGGTAGGGCTCCTCCATGTACTGTTCTCCAGTACGGGGAGTCTCACATGCCCCTCTCCTTGCCTCCCCACACAGGTCGCCCCCCCTCTTCACCTCTTTTCTCCTCCTCACACAGGCCTCCTCCTCTCCTCAAACAGGCCCCTCCCCTCAAACAGGCCCCACCCCTCCTCACACAGGCCCCTTTCTTCTCCTCCTCACACAGGCCCCTTTTATTCTCCCCTTTCTTCCTCACTCATCCTCCCTTCTCCTAGTCATACAGGCTGCTCTCCTCATAAGCCCCCTCTCGTATCCTCCTCACACACACCCATTTCCTCCTCTCTTTAGCAAGCTCCTCTCCTCTGCTCCTCACACAGGCTACTCTCCACTCCTTGAACATGCCCCTCAACTACTCACACAGACCCCTCTCTTCCTCCCCTCTCCTCCTCACACAGGCCCCTTTCCTCTCCTCCTAGCACAGGTCCTTCCCCTCTACCCCCACATAGGCCCCTCCTCCTCACATAGGTCTCTCCCTTCTCCTTCCCACACAGGCCTCTTTCCTCTCCTTACACAAGCTGCTCTCCTCTCCTCACACAGGCTCCTCTTATTTTCTCCTTTTTTCCTCACACAGGCCCCTCTCATCCTCCCCTCTGCTAGTCATACAGGCCTTTCTCCTCCTCTGTTTTACTCAAGCAGGCTTCCTCTCCTCCATTCTCCTCACACAGGCACCCCCTCCCCTCTTCCAACCTTCTTCTCCTCTCTTCCAACCTCCTCCTCCCTTTTTCCAACCTCCTCCTCCTTGTTTCCAACCTCCTCCTTCCCTCTTTCCCTCTGCCCTTCTCCCCTCTTTCCCTCTGCCCTCCTCTCCTCCTCCCTGCTAATCGCCTTTCATTCTCCCTCCTCCCCTCTCCTCTTCCCCTCCCATTTTCCCCTGCTCTTCCCCTCCCCTTTTCCCTTCCTCCCCTTCCTCCCCTTTTCCCCTCCTTCCCTTTTCTCCTTCTCTCCTTTTCCCCTCCCCCCCTCTCCTTTTTTTTCCTCTTTTTTTTTCCCTCCTCTTTTTTTCCTCCCCTTTTCCTCTCCCCTTTTCCCTTCCTCTTCCCCTCCCCTTTTCCCTTCCACTTCACCTCCCCTTTTCCCTTCCTCTTCCCTTCCCCTTTTCCCTTCCTCTTCCCCTCCCCTTTTCCCTTCCTCTTCCCCTCCCCTTTTCCCTTCCTCTTCCCCCCTCCCCTTTTACCTTCCTCTTCCCCCTCCCCTTTTCCCTTCCTCTTCCCCCTCCCCTTTTCCCTTCCTCTTCCCCCTCCCCTTTTCCCTTCTTCCTCTTCCCCTTCCCCTTTTCCCTTCTTCCTCTTCCCCTCCCCTTTTCCCTTCTTCCTCTTCCCCCTCCCCTTTTCCCTTCTTCCTCTTCCCCTTTTCCCTTCTTCCTCTTCCCCTCCCCTTTTCCCTTCTTCCTCTTCCCCCTCCCCTTTTCCCTTCTTCCTCTTCCCCTTCCCCCTCCCCTTTTCCCTTCTTCCTCTTCCCCTCCCCTTCTTCCTCTTCCCCTCCCCTTTTCCCCTCTTCCCCTCCCCTTTTCCCTTTTCCCTTCCTCTTCCCCCTCCCCTTTTGCCTTCTTCCTCTTCCCCCTCCCCTTTTGCCTTCTTCCTCTTCCCCCTCCCCTTTTGCCTTCTTCCTTTTCACCCTCCCCTTTTCCCTTCTTCCTCTTCCCCCTTCCCTTTTCCCTTCTTCCCCTTCCCCCTCCCCTTTTCCCTTCTTCCTTTTCACCCTCCCCTTTTCCCCTTTTCCCCTCTTCCCCTCCCCTTTTCCCCTCTTCCCCTCCTCTTTTCCCTTCCCCCTCCCCTTTTCCCCTTTTCCCTTCTTCCCCCTCCCTTTTCCCTTCCTCTTCCCCCTCCCCTTTTGCCTTCTTCCTCTTCCCCCTCCCCTTTTGCCTTCTTCCTTTTCACCCTCCCCTTTTGCCTTCTTCCTCTTCCCCCTCCCCTTTTGCCTTTCTCCCCTCCCCCTTTTATCTTTCCCTCCCTTCCTCTCCTCCTTTTCCCTCCTCCCCTTTTCCCCTCCTAACTTCCTCCCCTTTTCCCCTTCTCTTGCCCTCCCCTCTTCCCACCCTTCTTTCCCTTCCCCTTTTCCCCTCTTTTTTCCCCTCCACTTTTCCCCTCTTCTTCCTCTCCCCTTTTTCCTCTTCTTCCTCTCCGCTTTTCCCCTCCTCCCTTTTCCTCTTTTCCTTTCCCCCCTTTTCCCCTCCCCCTTTTTCCCCTCCTCCCCTCCCCTTTTCTCCTCCTTCCCTCCCCTTTTCCCCTCCCCCTAACCTCCTCCCCTTTTCCCCTCCCCCTAACCTCCTCCCCTTTTCCCCTCCCTATTCCCCTCCCCTTTTCCCCTCCCCTTTTCCTCTCTCCTTTTTCCCTCCCCTTTTCCTTTCCTCTTCCCCTCCTCTTCCCCATCTCTTCCCCTCTCCTGTTTCCCTCCCCTGTTCCACTCTTCTTCCTCTCCTCTTTTCCCCTCCCCTTTCCCCTCTTCTTCCTCTCCCCTTTTCCCCTCTCCCGTTTTCCTTTTTTCCCTCCCCTTTTTCCTTTTTTCCCCTCCTCCCATTTTTCTCCCCCCCTTTTACCCACCTCTCGTCCTTTTACCCTCCTCCCCTCCCTCCCTTTTATCCTCCCTCCTCTTTTTACCTTACTCCCCTCCCCCCTTTCCCTCTCCTCCTCTCTCTTTTTTCCCTCTCCTTTTCCTCTCCTCCCCTCTCCCCATTTCCCCCTCCCCTTTTCCCTCCCCTTTCTCCTATTTTCTTCACTCCTCCCTTCCCTCTTCCCCTCCTCCTCACACAGATCCTTCTCACACACGCTCCTCTCCTCACAGGCTCCTCCTTCCCTCTTCCCCCCTCTCCTCTTCCCTCCTCTCCTCTTTTCTCCTCTCCTCTTCCCCCCTCTCCTCTTCCCTTTTCTCCTCTTGCCCACTCCTCCCTTCAGCGCCCCTCTTCCCTCCTCCTCACTCAGGCGCCTCTCCTCCTCTTCATACAGGCCCCTCTCCTCCTCACACTGGCCCTCTCCTCCTCATACAGATCCCTCTCCTCCTCACACTGATCCCTCTCCTCCTCACACAGGCCCTTCTCCTTTCCTTTTCACACAGGCCCTTCTCTCCTGCTCACTAAAGCTTCTGTCCTCCTTGCCATCTCACACAGGCACCTTTCCTCTTCTCCTCACACAGATCCTTCCCCTCCTCACACAGGCTCCTCTTCTTTTCACCTCACCCAGATCTCCCTGCTCCTCCTCCTTCTCACAGGCCTCTTTCTCCTCCTCACCCAGGCTCTTCTCCTCCTTGCCATCTCACACAGGCACCTCTCCTCTTCCCCTTCTCACACACAGATCCCCTCTCCACTTGACACCGGCTCCTCCTCTCCTCCCCTATCCTCCTCTTCACACAGATCCGTTTCCTCTTCACACAGGCTCCTCCTTCTCTTCCTCACACAGGCACCTCTCCTCCTCCCCTATCCTCCTCTTCACACAGATCCCTTTCCTCCTCACACAGGCACCTCCTTTTCCTCTTCACATACGCACCTCTCCTCCACTCTCCTTCTCACACAGATCCCTCTCCTTCTCACACAGGATTCTTCTCTGCCGCTGGCTGTCTTTGTTTGGGATGTGGAGAACTCCGCTGCTGAGGAGGTAGACGTTTCCATCATGTTTACGGTGAGGAACGGGAGTGGACGTAGCAGTGACCGTGCCGGAGGACACTGGAACGAGCCTTTTCATCTGCGACAGAATGGAGATCTCGTGACGGGCGTCCTCCTCCATCATTGTACTAGCGCCAATCCCCTTACCCTGGGTATCGCAGTGCGAGAGAAGGTAAGAATGGCTTTACCTTTCAGAGGGTACCGACAGATCAGGGCCATCAGTGTCAATGTGGTAATGGGGGGATCCATAATGGTTTCTACATGAGATAATTGAAGCATAAGGTCACATATTGTGCACAAGGCGCGGCCCCGCAGGAAGGTCACGTGGCATTTATCGGAGGGTGAACTGAAGAAGCTTCATTTACAAAGCGCTGGCCTTTTAAATCTTTAACTGTACTCATGGGAGAGGGGCAGGAGGATGGATTTCACTGCACCCCAGAAACAGGGAGGGGGCTCACACGCCTATTGAGACTTGTAGTAGAGCAGAACTTCATAGCCATAAAATATACAATCATAGGGGACCAAAGAGGTGCCAGTCAGCCAAGGCCTCACCTATATATCTGCCTCCTACAGCCGGGAACCCACTCTTCTCACTGCACAGAGTTCGATCCAACTGGACTGGGACATGAAATATGGAAAGATCTTCTAGAGGATGGGCGCCTAAACTCCCCCGCAGGTAACGAACTGCTGACCTCCTACTAATATTAACAGGGTCTCTATAGAAATATGCAGACCCACCTAACTAGACTACAGCCTCCCCATAGGTAGCGACCCACTGACCTCCCACTATTCCCAGCACTTCTCACTAATATTAATAGGGTCTCTCCTAAAACTAGAGGACGGCCTCCCACAGCTAATGACCTACTGACCACCCGCTGGTAACGACCCTCTGACCTTCCACGGGTAATGACCCGCTGACCTCCCGCTGGCAACGACCCGCTGACCTCCCGCTGGTAACGACCCGCTGACCTCCCGCTGGTAAAGACCGGCTGACCTCCCGCTGGTAACGACCCGCTGACCTCCCGCTGGTAACGACCCACTGACCTCCCGCTGGTAACGACCGGCTGACCTCCCGCTGGTAACGACCCGCTGACCTCCCGCTGGTAACGACCCGCTGACCTCCCGCTGGTAACGACCCGCTGACCTCCCGCTGGTAACGACCCGCTGACCTCCCGCTGGTAACGACCCGCTGACCTCCCGCTGGTAACGACCCGCTGACCTCCCGCTGGTAATGACCCGCTGACCTCCCGTTAATGTGTAGGAGCATTGAGCCCACCAATGTTCATGCAGCGCCCTCAGCAGGCCGCTTACTGTAAATCACCACACAGGTGCAAGTTCTCCCACCATGAAAGGAAAGAAGACGGCTGCGGCAGTGGCGTCCGGCTGCACGGTGAGCCCGGGAGGACGCGGCACTCTGGAGTTCTGTCTGTGCTGGGATATGCCCCGGATCCGCTTTGGTTCTGGAGATAAGGAGTATTCCAGGTATGATTTTGTCCCCCTGTATCCGCCGATTGCGTTACCCCTCTGATGTGTCTCTTCTACCCTCTCAGGCGGTACACACGGTTTTTCGGCAGTGATGGGACAGCCGCTCCCGCCCTGTGTCAGCACGGTCTGTCCCACTATGAAGAATGGGAGCAGAAGATCAGCGCATGGCAGGACCCGATCCTTCAGGATGAGTACGTATTAAGTGCTGCACAGCTGAGGTTCTGTTACTCTGTATCTTTGCATTATTGGATGGCTTTTTCACACTATGGCTTCTCTGTCCAAACTACTGGAAAAGAAAAGGAAATCCCCAGCGGAGGTGGATTGAGCTGTGCCCTCCAACTCCGGGGGTCTGCAGCTTCCTTTTATACACTGACGCCTGCACGAGCCAATCACCCCCGCTGTGGCCCGGACAGACAGGGACAATATTGTAGGGTTTGTGTGCCTGTAGGAGGCTGGGGGTCTGCAGAGTCATCTGTGAGGGGCTAGGTACACCCCATAGATGAAAGAGTAGATCTGCCTCACTGGGTAGATAGAATTGGTGCTCAGAAGTCAAAAAAGTTACGTACTACGGGAGAGAATATACTCCGGCACTAAAATTAAGATGAAAGGGAAAACAGAAGGAAAAATGTCTTCTTGTTCTTCAAAATGCTCTAAAAGCAACACTAATTATTATTATTATTATTATTTATTATTATAGCGCCATTTAGTCCATGGCGCTTTACAAGTGAAAGAGGGTATACGTACAACAACCATTAACAGTACAAAACAGACTGGTATAGGAGGAAAGAGGACCCTGCCCGCGAGGGCTCACAGTCTACAGGAGGAGAGAGGACCCTGCCCGCGAGGGCTCACAGTCTACAGGAGGAGAGGACCCTGCCCGTGAGGGCTCACAGTCTACAGGGAGAGAGGACCCTGCCCACGAGGGCTCACAGTCTACAGGAGAGAGAATCCTGCCCACAAGGGCTCACAGTCTACAGGAGGAGAGGACCCTGCCCACGAGGGCTCACAGTCTACAGGAGGAGAGAGGACCCTGCCCGCGAGGGCTCACAGTCTACAGGAGAGAGAATCCTGCCCACAAGGGCTCACAGTCTACAGGAGGAGAGGACCCTGCCCACGAGGGCTCACAGTCTACAGGAGGAGAGAGGACCCTGCCCGCGAGGGCTCACAGTCTACAGGAGGAGAGAGGACCCTGCCCGCGAGGGCTCACAGTCTACAGGAGGAGAGAGGACCCTGCCCGCGAGGGCTCACAGTCTACAGGAGGAGAGGGGACCCTGCCCGCGAGGGCTCACAGTGTACAGGAGGAGAGAGGACCCTGCCCGCGAGGGCTCACAGTCTACAGGAGGAGAGGACCCTGCCACGAGGGCTCACAGTCTACAGGAGGAGAGAGGACCCTGCCCGCGAGGGCTCACAGTCTACAGGGAATGGGTGATGGTACAATAGGTGAGGACAGAGCTGGTTGCGCACAATAATGGAGGACGTTTTCACTCCACGTCTCGGCTGATAACCTCGGCGTTTTTCAAGATAATCATGTAAGAAGAAATAATATCAAAACAATGAAACGCCAGGAATACAACAATGTACAGAATCACAAAACCACAGCCGCTCAATGAATATCAACATGGACCACATCAATAACAACAAAGAGCTGCCTTTAGGATTTGTAGCAGATGTGATAGAGAAATATTAGAGATGAATGGCTTATACACAATCAATGATAGGAGGCCATACAACAGCCATAGGTGGAGATAAATGTGAGCAGCGTCTGGCTGGGGGGATTTATAACGTGCCTGGAGGAAGGAAGAGCAGGGACGATAACTGTCATAGAAAATACCTTATAAGCTATGCCAACCGGATAAATAGATGGATGGCAAGTACGGGCACCCCGAAACCTCAGGATATAGAGGAGTGCGAGATGAGCTGTAAGATATTGATGGCTAAATATATAAATGATGGGGAATACTGTGTACCTTGTACACAGAGGGCCTGTTGTGTAGGTGAAGAGCAATCTACAGGCGTAGAGGGTCAGTGTGGGACTACGGGTGGGCTTTATATACTTATAGGAAAAGGGATAATGGGATACATGTGCCAATGACAAGCCAATGTGAGTAAATGTAATCTATAATGCTGGGCGATACCGTCACCCGGGATAAAATGTAGTCTAAGAATATAGACCAGCTCACTCTGATATACTGGGGGAAGGTAAAATAATAGATATTAAAGGGAGAAATGAAAATACTTCTACCAATGGATGTGAAATAAATGGACATACCATGTTCTGGTTAGGGGTGATGGGCTCAGAGTGGCAAAACGGCGTCCTGCTGTGAAAATCGTAAACAGGTTATATGTCACCTGGTAATAATGAAACAGAGAGGCCGATGCCCAGTAAGGGCCCTTACCAGACCGAGATCTGTAAGAAAATGATATACATCGGTATCAATGGAAAAACATGCCAATCTACCTATGTTTTATCTATGATGGAAAATAAGTACAATACCATCCCAGTGTGGAAGGCAGGTGCAGGGAGATATACGTAACGTATATAGCCAGGCTGTATTATTTCCAGCTAGTGGAACGCACCCTGGCGCATGCGCACTCACGGGCGGGCGACTGTGCAGGTGCGCGCAATGATATGGAATAGGAGACAAGATATGAGGTCACCAGAGGGAGGAGACAGTGCTGTGATCGTTGCCCTTGAGATGGGAATAAGCCATCTAGAAACAAGGGAAAATGCATCAGTGTAATGTTCCAAGGAGTAAATCAAAAGAGAACGCATACAATGCCCACCATGATCTGCTACTCCCACATAGCAGAGCGGACCTGTCCACACAGTGCTCTGCTGCCACATAGGAGAGCAATCTGTCCACACAGTGCTCTGCTGCCACATAGGAGAGCAATCTGTCCACACAGTGCTCTGCTGCCACATAGGAGAGCGGACCTGTCCACACAGTGATCTGCTGCCACATAGGAGAGCGGACCTGTCCACACAGTGCTCTGCTGCCACATAGGAGAGCGGACCTGTCCACACAGTGCTCTGCTGCCACATAGGAGAGCGGACCTGTCCACACAGTGCTCTGCTGCCACATAGGAGAGCGGACCTGTTCACACAGTGCTCTGCTGCCACATAGGAGAGCGGACCTGTCCACACAGTGCTCTGCTGCCACATAGCAGAGCGGACCTGTCCACACAGTGCTCTGCTGCCACATAGGAGAGCGGACCTGTCCACACAGTGCTCTGCTGCCACATAGGAGAGCGGACCTGTTCACACAGTGCTCTGCTGCCACATAGGAGAGCGGACCTGTCCACACAGTGCTCTGCTGCCACATAGGAGAGCGGACCTGTTCACACAGTGCTCTGCTGCCACATAGGAGAGCGGACCTGTCCAGAAAGTGCTCTGCTGCCACATAGGAGAGCAGACCTGTCCACCCAGTGCTCTGCTGCCACATAGGAGAGCAGACCTGTTCACACAGTGCTCTGCTGCCACATAGGAGAGCGGACCTGTCCACACAGTGCTCTGCTGCCACATAGGAGAGCGGACCTGTCCGCACAGTGCTCTGCTGCCACATAGGAGAGCGGACCTGTCCACACAGTGCTCTGCTGCCACATAGGAGAGCGGACCTGTCCACACAGTGCTCTGCTGCCACATAGGAGAGCGGACCTGTCCGCACAGTGCTCTGCTGCCACATAGGAGAGCGGACCTGTCCACCCAGTGCTCTGCTGCCACATAGGAGAGCGGACCTGTCCACCCAGTGCTCTGCTGCCACATAGGAGAGCGGACCTGTCCACACAGTGCTCTGCTGCCACATAGGAGAGCGGACCTGTCCACACAGTGCTCTGCTGCCACATAGGAGAGCGGACCTGTCCACCCAGTGCTCTGCTGCCACATAGGAGAGCAGACCTGTCCACCCAGTGCTCTGCTGCCACATAGGAGAGCGGACCTGTCCACACAGTGCTCTGCTGCCACATAGGAGAGCGGACCTGTCCACACAGTGCTCTGCTGCCACATAGGAGAGCGGACCTGTTCACACAGTGCTCTGCTGCCACATAGGAGAGCGGACCTGTCCACAAAGTGCTCTGCTGCCACATAGGAGAGCAGACCTGTCCACCCAGTGCTCTGCTGCCACATAGGAGAGCGGACCTGTCCGCACAGTGCTCTGCTGCCACATAGGAGGAAGCGGACCTGTCCACATACTGCTCTGCTGCCACATAGGAGAGCGGACCTGTCCACACAGTGCTCTGCTGCCACATAGGAGAGCGGACCTGTCCACACAGTGCTCTGCTGCCACATAGGAGAGCGGACCTGTCCGCACAGTGCTCTGCTGCCACATAGGAGGAAGCGGACCTGTCCACATACTGCTCTGCTGCCACATAGCAGAGCGGACCTGTCCACACAGTGCTCTGCTGCCACATAGGAGAGCAACCTGTCCACACAGTGCTCTGCTGCCACATAGGAGCACGGACCTGTCCACCCAGTGCTCTGCTGCCACATAGGAGGAAGCGGACCTGTCCACATACTGCTCTGCTGCCACATAGCAGAGCGGACCTGTCCACACAGTGCTCTGCTGCCACATAGGAGAGCAACCTGTCCACCCAGTGCTCTGCTGCCACATAGGAGAGCGGACCTGTCCGCACAGTGCTCTGCTGCCACATAGGAGGAAGCGGACCTGTCCACATACTGCTCTGCTGCCACATAGGAGAGCGGACCTGTCCACACAGTGCTCTGCTGCCACATAGGAGAGCGGACCTGTCCACACAGTGCTCTGCTGCCACATAGGAGAGCGGACCTGTCCGCACAGTGCTCTGCTGCCACATAGGAGGAAGCGGACCTGTCCACATACTGCTCTGCTGCCACATAGCAGAGCGGACCTGTCCACACAGTGCTCTGCTGCCACATAGGAGAGCAACCTGTCCACACAGTGCTCTGCTGCCACATAGGAGCATGGACCTGTCCACCCAGTGCTCTGCTGCCACATAGGAGAGCGGACCTGTCCACATACTGCTCTGCTGCCACATAGCAGAGCGGACCTGTCCACACAGTGCTCTGCTGCCACATAGGAGAGCAACCTGTCCACACAGGGCTCTGCTGCCACATAGGAGAGCGGACCTGTTCGCACAGTGCTCTGCTGTCACATAGGAGGAAGCGGACCTGTCCACATACTGCTCTGCTGCCACATAGCAGAGCGGACCTGTCCTTTACAGTGCTCTTCTCTTACATAGAAGAGCAGACCTGTCCACACAGTACTCTGCTGCCACATAGGAGGGAGCGGACTTGTCCACACAGCGCTCTGCTGCCACATAGGAGGGAGCAGACCTGTCCATACAGTGCTCTTCTCTTACATAGAGGAGCGGACCTGTCCACACAGTGCTCTGCCACATAGGAGGGAGCAGACCTCCCCTCACAGTGCTCTCCTCTTACACAGAGGATCGGACTTGTCCATTCAGTGCTCTTCTACCACATAGGAGGGAGTGGATCTGTCCTTACAGTGCTCTTCTCTTACATAGAGGAACGGACCTGTTCACACAGTGCTCTGCTGCCACTTTGGAGAGTGGACCTGTCCAACCAGTGCTCTGCTGCCACATACGAGAGCAGACCTGTCCACACAGTGCTCTGCCACATAGGAGGGAGCGGACCTGTCCACACACTGCTCTGCTGCCACATAGGAGCACGGACCTGTCCACACACTGCTCTGCTGCCACATAGGAGAGCAGACCTGTCCACACCGTGCTCTCCTCTTACACAGAGGAGCGGACCTGTCCATTCAGTGCTCTTCTGCCACATAGGAGAGCGGACTTGTTCACACACTGCTCTGCTGCCACATAGGAGAGCAGACCTGTCCACCCAGTGCTCTGCTGCCACATAGGAGAGCGGACCTATCCACCCAGTGCTCTGCTGCCACATAGGAGAGTGGACCTGTCCACACAGTGCTCTCCTCTTACACAGAGGAGCGGACCTGTCCACACAGTGCTCTGCTGCCACATAGGAGAGCGGACCTGTCCACACAGTGCTCTGCTGCCACATAGGAGAGCGGACCTGTCCACACAGTGCTCTGCTGCCACATAGGAGAGCGGACCTGTCCACACAGTGCTCTGCTGCCACATAGGAGAGCGGACCTGTCCACACAGTGCTCTGCTGCCACATAGGAGAGCGGACCTGTCCACCCAGTGCTCTGCTGCCACATAGGAGAGTGGACCTGTCCACACAGTGCTCTGCTGCCACATAGGAGAGTGGACCTGTCCACACACTGCTCTACTGCCACATAGGAGGGAGTGGATCTGTCCTTACAGTGCTCTTCTCTTACATAGAGGAACGGACCTGTTCACACAGTGCTCTGCTGCCACTTAGGAGAGTGGACCTGTCCAACCAGTGCTCTGCTGCCACATAGGAGAGCAGACCTGTCCACACACTGCTCTGCTGCCACATAGGAGAGCAGACCTGTCCACACACTGCTCTGCTGCCACATAGGAGAGCGGACCTGTCCACACAGTGCTCTGCTGCCACATAGGAGCACGGACCTGTCCACCCAGTGCTCTGCTGCCACATAGGAGAGCGGACCTGTTCACACAGTGCTCTGCTGCCACATAGGAGCACGGACCTGTCCACCCAGTGCTCTGCTGCGACATAGGAGAGTGGACCTGTCCACACAGTGCTCTGCTGCCACATAGGAGAGTGGACCTGTCCACACAGTGCTCTGCTGCCACATAGGAGAGCGGACCTGTCCACACAGTGCTCTGCTGCCACATAGGAGAGCGGACCTGTTCACACACTGCTCTGCTGCCACATAGGAGAGCGGACCTGTCCACACAGTGCTCTGCTGCCACATAGGAGAGCAGACCTGTCCACACAGTGCTCTGCTGCCACATAGGAGAGCGGACCTATCCACACAGTGCTCTGCTGCCACATAGGAGAGCGGACCTGTCCACACAGTGCTCTGCTGCCACATAGGAGAGCGGACCTGTCCACACAGTGCTCTGCTGCCACATAGGAGAGCGGACCTGTTCACACACTGCTCTGCTGCCACATAGGAGAGTGGACCTGTCCACACAGTGCTCTGCTGCCACATAGGAGAGCGGACCTGTCCACCCAGTGCTCTGCTGCCATATAGGAGAGTGGACCTGTCCACACAGTACTCTCCTCTTACACAGAGGAGCGAACCTGTCCACCCAGTGCTCTGCTGCCACATAGGAGCACGGTCCTGTCCACCCAGTGCTCTGCTGCCACATAGGAGAGTGGACCTGTCCACCCAGTGCTCTGCTGCCATATAGGAGAGTGGACCTGTCCACACAGTGCTCTCCTCTTACACAGAGGAGCGGACCTGTCCACCCAGTGCTCTCCTCTTACAGAGAGGAGCAGACCTGTCCACACAGTGCTCTGCTACCACATAGGAGAGCGGACCTGTCCACACAGTGCTCTGCTGCCACATAGGAGAGTGGACCTGTCCACACAGTGCTCTGCTGCCACATAGGAGAGTGGACCTGTCCACACAGTGCTCTGCTGCCACATAGGAGAGCGGACCTGTTCACACAGTGCTCTGCTGCCACATAGGAGAGTGGACCTGTCCACACAGTGCTCTGCTGCCACATAGGAGAGCGGACCTGTTCACACAGTGCTCTGCTGCCACATAGGAGAGTGGACCTGTCCACACAGTGCTCTGCTGCCACATAGGAGAGCGGACCTGTCCACACAGTGCTCTGCTGCCACATAGGAGAGTGGACCTGTCCACACAGTGCTCTGCTGCCACATAGGAGAGCGGACCTGTTCACACAGTGCTCTGCTGCCACATAGGAGAGTGGACCTGTCCACACAGTGCTCTGCTGCCACATAGGAGAGCGGACCTGTTCACACAGTGCTCTGCTGCCACATAGGAGAGTGGACCTGTCCACACAGTGCTCTGCTGCCACATAGGAGAGCGGACCTGTCCACACAGTGCTCTGCTGCCACATAGGAGAGTGGACCTGTCCACACAGTGCTCTGCTGCCACATAGGAGAGCGGACCTGTCCACACAGTGCTCTGCTGCCACATAGGAGAGCGGACCTGTTCACACAGTGCTCTGCTGCCACATAGGAGCACGGACCGGTCCACACAGTGCTCTGCTGCCACATAGGAGAGCAGACCTGTCCACACAGTGCTCTGCTGCCACATAGGAGAGCGGACCTGTCCACACAGTGCTCTGCTGCCACATAGGAGAGCGGACCTGTTCACACAGTGCTCTGCTGCCACATAGGAGCACGGACCTGTCCACACAGTGCTCTGCTGCCACATAGGAGAGTGGACCTGTTCACACAGTGCTCTGCTGCCACATAGGAGAGCAGACCTGTCCACACAGTGCTCTGCTGCCACATAGGAGAGCAGACCTGTCCACACAGTGCTCTGCTGCCACATAGGAGAGCGGACCTGTCCACACAGTGCTCTGCTGCCACATAGGAGCACGGACCTGTCCACCCAGTGCTCTGCTGCCACATAGGAGAGTGGACCTGTCCACCCAGTGCTCTCCTCTTACACAGAGGAGCAGACCTGTTCACACAGTGCTCTGCTGCCACATAGGAGAGCGGACCTGTCCACACAGTGCTCTGCTGCCACATAGGAGAGTGGACCTGTCCACACAGTGCTCTGCTGCCACATAGGAGAGCGGACCTGTCCACACAGTGCTCTGCTGCCACATAGGAGAGCGGACCTGTCCACACAGTACTCTCCTCTTACACAGAGGAGCAGACCTGTCCACACAGTGCTCTGCTGCCACATAGGAGAGCAGACCTGTCCACACAGTGCTCTGCTGCCACATAGGAGAGCAGACCTGTTCACACAGTGCTCTGCTGCCACATAGGAGCACGGACCTGTCCACCCAGTGCTCTGCTGCCACATAGGAGAGCGGACCTGTTCACACAGTGCTCTGCTGCCACATAGGAGAGCGGACCTGTTCACACAGTGCTCTGCTGCCACATAGGAGAGCGGACCTGTTCACACAGTGCTCTGCTGCCACATAGGAGAGCGGACCTGTCCACACAGTGCTCTGCTGCCACATAGGAGAGCGGACCTGTCCACACAGTGCTCTGCTGCCACATAGGAGAGCGGACCTGTCCACACAGTGCTCTGCTGCCACATAGGAGAGCGGACCTGTTCACACAGTGCTCTGCTGCCACATAGGAGCACGGACCTGTCTACCCAGTGCTCTGCTGCCACATAGGAGAGTGGACCTGTCCACACAGTGCTCTGCTGCCACATAGGAGAGCGGACCTGTCCACACAGTGCTCTGCTGCCACATAGGAGCACGGACCTGTTCACACAGTGCTCTGCTGCCACATAGGAGAGTGGACCTGTCCACCCAGTGCTCTGCTGCCATATAGGAGAGTGGACCTGTCCACACAGTACTCTCCTCTTACACAGAGGAGCGAACCTGTCCACACAGTGCTCTGCTGCCACATAGGAGCACGGTCCTGTCCACCCAGTGCTCTGCTGCCACATAGGAGAGTGGACCTGTCCACCCAGTGCTCTGCTGCCATATAGGAGAGTGGACCTGTCCACACAGTGCTCTCCTCTTACAGAGAGGAGCAGACCTGTCCACACAGTGCTCTGCTACCACATAGGAGAGCGGACCTGTCCACACAGTGCTCTGCTGCCACATAGGAGAGTGGACCTGTCCACACAGTGCTCTGCTGCCACATAGGAGAGTGGACCTGTCCACACAGTGCTCTGCTGCCACATAGGAGAGCGGACCTGTCCACACAGTGCTCTGCTGCCACATAGGAGAGCGGACCTGTCCACCCAGTGCTCTGCTGCCACATAGGAGAGCGGACCTGTCCACACAGTGCTCTGCTGCCACATAGGAGAGCAGACCTGTCCACACAGTGCTCTGCTGCCACATAGGAGAGCGGACCTGTCCACACAGTGCTCTGCTGCCACATAGGAGAGCGGACCTGTCCACACAGTGCTCTGCTGCCACATAGGAGAGTGGACCTGTCCACACAGTGCTCTGCTGCCACATAGGAGAGTGGACCTGTCCACACAGTGCTCTGCTGCCACATAGGAGAGTGGACCTGTCCACACAGTGCTCTGCTGCCACATAGGAGAGCGGACTTGTCCACACAGTGCTCTGCTGCCACATAGGAGAGTGGACCTGTCCACACAGTGCTCTGCTGCCACATAGGAGAGTGGACCTGTCCACACAGTGCTCTGCTGCCACATAGGAGAGTGGACCTGTCCACACAGTGCTCTGCTGCCACATAGGAGAGCGGACCTGTCCACCCAGTGCTCTGCTGCCACATAGGAGAGCGGACCTGTCCACACAGTGCTCTGCTGCCACATAGGAGAGCAGACCTGTCCACACAGTGCTCTGCTGCCACATAGGAGAGCGGACCTGTCCACACAGTGCTCTGCTGCCACATAGGAGAGCGGACCTGTCCACACAGTGCTCTGCTGCCACATAGGAGAGTGGACCTGTCCACACAGTGCTCTGCTGCCACATAGGAGAGTGGACCTGTCCACACAGTGCTCTGCTGCCACATAGGAGAGTGGACCTGTCCACACAGTGCTCTGCTGCCACATAGGAGAGCGGACTTGTCCACACAGTGCTCTGCTGCCACATAGGAGAGTGGACCTGTCCACCCAGTGCTCTGCTGCCACATAGGAGAGCGGACCTGTCCACACAGTGCTCTGCTGCCACATAGGAGAGCGGACCTGTCCACACAGTGCTCTGCTGCCACATAGGAGAGCGGACCTGTTCACACAGTGCTCTGCTGCCACATAGGAGAGCGGACCTGTCCACACAGTGCTCTGCTGCCACATAGGAGAGTGGACCTGTCCACCCAGTGCTCTGCTGCCACATAGGAGAGCGGACCTGTCCACACAGTGCTCTGCTGCCACATAGGAGAGCGGACCTGTCCACACAGTGCTCTGCTGCCACATAGGAGAGTGGACCTGTCCACACAGTGCTCTGCTGCCACATAGGAGAGCGGACCTGTTCACACAGTGCTCTGCTGCCACATAGGAGAGCGGACCTGTTCACACAGTGCTCTTCTGCCACATAGGAGAGCGGACCTGTTCACACAGTGCTCTGCTGCCACATAGGAGAGCGGACCTGTCCACACAGTGCTCTCCTCTTACACAGAGGAGCAGACCTGTCCACACAGTGCTCTGCTGCCACATAGGAGAGCGGACCTGTCCACACAGTGCTCTGCTGCCACATAGGAGCACGGACCTGTCCACCCAGTGCTCTGCTGCGACATAGGAGAGCGGACCTTTTCACACAGTGCTCTGCTGCCAAATAGGAGCACGGACCTATCTACCCAGTGCTCTGCTGCCACATAGGAGAGCGGACCTGTTCACACAGTGCTCTGCTGCCACATAGGAGAGCGGACCTGTTCACACAGTGCTCTGCTGCCACATAGGAGAGCGGACCTGTCCACACAGTGCTCTGCTGCCACATAGGAGAGCGGACCTGTTCACACAGTGCTCTGCTGCCACATAGGAGAGCGGACCTGTTCACACAGTGCTCTGCTGCCACATAGGAGAGCGGACCTGTTCACACAGTGCTCTGCTTCCACATAGGAGCACGGACCTGTCCACACAGTGCTCTGCTGCCACATAGGAGAGCGGACCTGTCCACACAGTGCTCTGCTGCCACATAGGAGAGCGGACCTGTTCACACAGTGCTCTGCTGCCACATAGGAGAGCGGACCTGTCCACACAGTGCTCTGCTGCCACATAGGAGAGCGGACCTGTTCACACAGTGCTCTGCTGCCACATAGGAGCACGGACTTGTCCACACAGTGCTCTGCTGCCACATAGGAGAGCAGACCTGTCCACACAGTGCTCTTCTGCCACATAGGAGAGCGGACCTGTTCACACAGTGCTCTGCTTCCACATAGGAGCACGGACCTGTCCACACAGTGCTCTGCTGCCACATAGGAGAGCGGACCTGTCCACACAGTGCTCTGCTGCCACATAGGAGAGCGGACCTGTTCACACAGTGCTCTGCTGCCACATAGGAGAACGGACTTGTCCACACAGTGCTCTGCTGCCACATAGGAGAGCAGACCTGTCCACACAGTGCTCTTCTGCCACATAGGAGAGCGGACCTGTTCACACAGTGCTCTGCTGCCACATAGGAGCACGGACTTGTCCACACAGTGCTCTTCTGCCACATAGGAGAGCAGACCTGTCCACACAGTGCTCTGCTGCCACATAGGAGAGCGGACCTGTTCACACAGTGCTCTGCTGCCACATAGGAGAGCGGACCTGTTCACACAGTGCTCTGCTGCCACATAGGAGAGCGGACCTGTTCACACAGTGCTCTGCTGCCACATAGGAGAGCGGACCTGTCCACACAGTGCTCTGCTGCCACATAGGAGAGCGGACCTGTTCACACAGTGCTCTGCTGCCACATAGGAGAGCGGACCTGTTCACACAGTGCTCTGCTGCCACATAGGAGAGCGGACCTGTTCACACAGTGCTCTGCTGCCACATAGGAGCACGGACCTGTCCACCCAGTGCTCTGCTGCGACATAGGAGAGCGGACCTGTTCACACAGTGCTCTGCTGCCACATAGGAGCACGGACCTGTCCACACAGTGCTCTGCTGCCACATAGGAGAGCGGACCTGTCCACCCAGTGCTCTGCTGCCACATAGGAGAGTGGACCTGTCCACACAGTGCTCTGCTGCCACATAGGTGAGCGGACCTGTCCACACAGTGCTCTGCTGCCACATAGGAGAGCAACCTGTCCACACAGTGCTCTGCTGCCACATAGGAGAGTGGACCTGTCCACACAGTGCTCTGCTGCCACATAGGAGAGCGGACCTGTCCACACAGTGCTCTGCTGCCACATAGGAGAGCGGACCTGTTCACACAGTGCTCTGCTGCCACATAGGAGAGCGGACCTTTCCACACAGTGCTCTGCTGCCACATAGGAGAGCGGACCTGTCCACACAGTGCTCTGCTGCCACATAGGAGAGCAGACCTGTCCACACAGTGCTCTGCTGCCACATAGGAGAGCGGACCTGTTCACACAGTGCTCTGCTGCCACATAGGAGAGCGGACCTGTTCACACAGTGCTCTGCTGCCACATAGGAGAGCGGACCTGTTCACACAGTGCTCTGCTGCCACATAGGAGCACGGACCTGTCCACACAGTGCTCTGCTGCCACATAGGAGAGCAGACCTGTCCACACAGTGCTCTGCTGCCACATAGGAGAGCGGACCTGTCCACACAGTGCTCTGCTGCCACATAGGAGAGCAGACCTGTCCACACAGTGCTCTGCTGCCACATAGGAGCACGGACCTGTCCAACCAGTGCTCTGCTGCCACATAGGAGAGCGGACCTTTTCACACAGTGCTCTGCTGCCACATAGGAGAGCGGACCTGTTCACACAGTGCTCTGCTGCCACATAGGAGCACGGACCTGTCCACACAGTGCTCTGCTGCCACATAGGAGAGCGGACCTGTCCACACAGTGCTCTGCTGCCACATAGGAGAGCGGACCTGTCCACCCAGTGCTCTGCTGCCACATAGGAGAGTGGACCTGTCCACACAGTGCTCTGCTGCCACATAGGTGAGCGGACCTGTCCACACAGTGCTCTGCTGCCACATAGGAGAGCGGACCTGTCCACACAGTGCTCTGCTGCCACATAGGAGAGGGGACCTGTCCACACAGTGCTCTGCTGCCACATAGGAGAGCGGACCTGTCCACACAGTGCTCTGCTGCCACATAGGAGAGCGGACCTGTCCACACAGTGCTCTGCTGCCACATAGGAGAGCGGACCTGTCCACACAGTGCTCTGCTGCCACATAGGAGAGCGGACCTGTCCACACAGTGCTCTGCTGCCACATAGGAGAGCGGACCTGTCCACACAGTGCTCTGCTGCCACATAGGAGAGCGGACCTGTCCACACAGTGCTCTGCTGCCACATAGGAGAGCGGACCTGTCCACACAGTGCTCTGCTGCCACATAGGAGAGTGGACCTGTCCACACAGTGCTCTGCTGCCACATAGGAGAGCGGACCTGTCCACCCAGTGCTCTTCTGCCACATAGGAGAGCGGACCTGTCCACACAGTGCTCTGCTGCCACATAGGAGAGCAGACCTGTCAACACAGTGCTCTGCTGCCACATAGGAGAGCGGACCTGTTCACACAGTGCTCTGCTGCCACATAGGAGCACGGACCTGTCCACACAGTGCTCTGCTGCCACATAGGAGAGCAGACCTGTCCACACAGTGCTCTGCTGCCACATAGGAGAGCGGACCTGTTCACACAGTGCTCTGCTGCCACATAGGAGCACGGACCTGTCCACACAGTGCTCTGCTACCACATAGGAGAGCGGACCTGTCCACACAGTGCTCTGCTGCCACATAGGAGCACGGACCTGTCCACCCAGTGCTCTGCTGCGACATAGGAGAGCAGACCTGTCCACACAGTGCTCTGCTGCCACATAGGAGAGCGGACCTGTTCACACAGTGCTCTGCTGCCACATAGGAGCACGGACCTGTCCACCCAGTGCTCTGCTGCCACATAGGAGAGCGGACCTGTCCACCCAGTGCTCTGCTGCCACATAGGAGAGCGGACCTGTCCACACAGTGCTCTGCTGCCACATAGGAGAGCTGACCTGTTCACACAGTGCTCTGCTGCCACATAGGAGAGCGGACCTGTCCACACAGTGCTCTACTGCCACATAGGAGAGCGGACCTGTCCACACAGTGCTCTGCTGCCACATAGGAGAGCGGACCTGTTCACACAGTGCTCTGCTGCCACATAGGAGCACGGACCTGTCCACCCAGTGCTCTGCTGCCACATAGGAGAGCGGACCTGTCCACCCAGTGCTCTGCTGCCACATAGGAGAGCGGACCTGTTCACACAGTGCTCTCCTCTTACACAGAGGAGCACGGACCTGTCCACCCAGTGCTCTGCTGCCACATAGGAGAGCGGACCTGTCCACCCAGTGCTCTGCTGCCACATAGGAGAGCGGACCTGTCCACACAGTGCTCTGCTGCCACATAGGAGAGCGGACCTGTCCACACAGTGCTCTGCTGCCACATAGGAGAGCGGACCTGTCCACACAGTACTCTCCTCTTACACAGAGGAGCAGACCTGTCCACACAGTGCTCTGCTGCCACATAGGAGAGCGGACCTGTCCACACAGTGCTCTGCTGCCACATAGGAGAGCAGACCTGTCCACACAGTGCTCTGCTGCCACATAGGAGAGCGGACCTGTTCACACAGTGCTCTGCTGCCACATAGGAGCACGGACCTGTCCACACAGTGCTCTGCTGCCACATAGGAGAGCGGACATGTCCACACAGTGCTCTGCTGCCACATAGGAGAGTGGACCTGTCCACACAGTGCTCTGCTGCCACATAGGAGAGCGGACCTGTTCACACAGTGCTCTGCTGCCACATAGGAGAGCGGACCTGTCCACACAGTGCTCTGCTGCCACATAGGAGAGCGGACCTGTCCACACAGTGCTCTGCTGCCACATAGGAGAGCGGACCTGTCCACACAGTGCTCTGCTGCCACATAGGAGAGCGGACCTGTTCACACAGTGCTCTGCTGCCACATAGGAGAGCGGACCTGTTCACACAGTGCTCTGCTGCCACATAGGAGAGCGGACCTGTCCACCCAGTGCTCTGCTGCCACATAGGAGAGCGGACCTGTCCACACAGTGCTCTGCTGCCACATAGGAGAGCGGACCTATCCACCCAGTGCTCTGCTGCCACATAGGAGAGTGGACCTGTCCACACAGTGCTCTGCTGCCACATAGGAGAGCGGACCTGTCCACACAGTGCTCTGCTGCCACATAGGAGAGCAGACCTGTTCACACAGTGCTCTGCTGCCACATAGGAGAGCGGACCTGTCCACCCAGTGCTCTGCTGCCACATAGGAGCACGGACCTGTCCACCCAGTGCTCTGCTGCCACATAGGAGAGTGGACCTGTCCACACAGTGCTCTGCTGCCACATAGGAGCACGGACCTGTCCACCCAGTGCTCTGCTGCCACATAGGAGAGTGGACCTGTCCACACAGTGCTCTGCTGCCACATAGGAGCACGGACCTGTCCACACAGTGCTCTGCTGCCACATAGGAGAGTGGACCTGTCCACACAGTGCTCTGCTGCCACATAGGAGAGTGGACCTGTCCACACAGTGCTCTGCTGCCACATAGGAGAGCGGACCTGTCCACACAGTGCTCTGCTGCCACATAGGAGAGCTGACCTGTCCACACAGTGCTCTGTTGCCACATAGGAGAGCGGACCTGTTCACACAGTGCTCTGCTGCCACATAGGAGCACGGACCTGTCCACACAGTGCTCTGCTGCCACATAGGAGAGCGGACCTGTCCACACAGTGCTCTGCTGCCACATAGGAGAGCGGACCTGTTCACACAGTGCTCTGCTGCCACATAGGAGCACGGACCTGTCCACCCAGTGCTCTGCTGCGACATAGGAGAGCAGACCTGTCCACACAGTGCTCTGCTGCCACATAGGAGAGCGGACCTGTTCACACAATGCTCTGCTGCCACATAGGAGAGCGGACCTGTCCACCCAGTGCTCTGCTGCCACATAGGAGCACGGACTTGTCCACCCAGTGCTCTGCTGCCACATAGGAGAGCGGACCTGTCCACACAGTGCTCTGCTGCCACATAGGAGAGCGGACCTGTTCACACAGTGCTCTGCTGCGACATAGGAGAGCAGACCTGTTCACACAGTGCTCTGCTGCCACATAGGAGAGCGGACCTGTCCACCCAGTGCTCTGCTGCCACATAGGAGAGCAGACCTGTTCACACAGTGCTCTGCTGCCACATAGGAGCACGGACTTGTCCACACAGTGCTCTGCTTCCACATAGGAGAGCAGACCTGTCCACCCAGTGCTCTGCTGCCACATAGGAGCACGGACCTGTCCACCCAGTGCTCTGCTGCCACATAGGAGAGCGGACCTGTTCACACAGTGCTCTGCTGCCACATAGGAGAGTGGACCTGTCCACCCAGTGCTCTTCTGCCACATAGGAGAGCGGACCTGTCCACCCAGTGCTCTGCTGCGACATAGGAGAGCGGACCTGTTCACACAGTGCTCTGCTGCCACATAGGAGAGCGGACCTGTTCACACAGTGCTCTGCTGCCACATAGGAGCACGGACCTGTCCACCCAGTGCTCTGCTGCGACATAGGAGAGCGGACCTGTCCACCCAGTGCTCTGCTGCCACATAGGAGAGCGGACCTGTCCACACAGTGCTCTGCTGCCACATAGGAGAGTGGACCTGTTCACACAGTGCTCTGCTGCCACATAGGAGAGCGGACCTGTTCACACAGTGCTCTGCTGCCACATAGGAGAGTGGACCTGTCCACACAGTGCTCTGCTGCCACATAGGAGAGCGGACCTGTTCACACAGTGCTCTGCTGCCACATAGGAGAGCGGACCTGTTCACACAGTGCTCTGCTGCCACATAGGAGAGCGGACCTGTTCACACAGTGCTCTGCTGCCACATAGGAGAGCGGACCTGTCCACACAGTGCTCTGCTGCCACATAGGAGAGTGGACCTGTTCACACAGTGCTCTGCTGCCACATAGGAGAGCGGACCTGTCCACCCAGTGCTCTGCTGCCACATAGGAGAGCGGACCTGTCCACACAGTGCTCTGCTGCCACATAGGAGCACGGACCTGTCCACCCAGTGCTCTGCTGCCACATAGGAGCACGGACCTGTCCACCCAGTGCTCTGCTGCCACATAGGAGAGCGGACCTGTTCACACAGTGCTCTGCTGCCACATAGGAGAGCGGACCTGTCCACACAGTGCTCTGCTGCCACATAGGAGAGCGGACCTGTCCACACAGTGCTCTGCTGCCACATAGGAGAGCGGACCTGTCCACACAGTGCTCTGCTGCCACATAGGAGAGCGGACCTGTTCACACAGTGCTCTGCTGCCACATAGGAGAGCGGACCTGTTCACACAGTGCTCTGCTGCCACATAGGAGAGCGGACCTGTCCACCCAGTGCTCTGCTGCCACATAGGAGAGTGGACCTGTCCACACAGTGCTCTGCTGCCACATAGGAGAGCGGACCTGTCCACACAGTGCTCTGCTGCCACATAGGAGAGCAGACCTGTTCACACAGTGCTCTGCTGCCACATAGGAGAGCGGACCTGTCCACCCAGTGCTCTGCTGCCACATAGGAGCACGGACCTGTCCACCCAGTGCTCTGCTGCCACATAGGAGAGTGGACCTGTCCACACAGTGCTCTGCTGCCACATAGGAGCACGGACCTGTCCACCCAGTGCTCTGCTGCCACATAGGAGAGTGGACCTGTCCACACAGTGCTCTGCTGCCACATAGGAGCACGGACCTGTCCACACAGTGCTCTGCTGCCACATAGGAGAGTGGACCTGTCCACACAGTGCTCTGCTGCCACATAGGAGAGTGGACCTGTCCACACAGTGCTCTGCTGCCACATAGGAGAGCGGACCTGTCCACACAGTGCTCTGCTGCCACATAGCAGAGCGGACCTGTCCACACAGTGCTCTGCTGCCACATAGGAGAGCGGACCTGTTCACACAGTGCTCTGCTGCCACATAGGAGCACGGACCTGTCCACCCAGTGCTCTGCTGCCACATAGGAGAGCGGACCTGTCCACACAGTGCTCTGCTGCCACATAGGAGAGCGGACCTGTCCACACAGTGCTCTGCTGCCACATAGGAGAGCTGACCTGTCCACACAGTGCTCTGTTGCCACATAGGAGAGCGGACCTGTTCACACAGTGCTCTGCTGCCACATAGGAGCACGGACCTGTCCACCCAGTGCTCTGCTGCCACATAGGAGAGTGGACCTGTCCACACAGTGCTCTGCTGCCACATAGGAGAGCGGACCTGTCCACACAGTGCTCTGCTGCCACATAGGAGAGCGGACCTGTTCACACAGTGCTCTGCTGCCACATAGGAGCACGGACCTGTCCACCCAGTGCTCTGCTGCGACATAGGAGAGCAGACCTGTCCACACAGTGCTCTGCTGCCACATAGGAGAGCGGACCTGTTCACACAATGCTCTGCTGCCACATAGGAGAGCGGACCTGTCCACCCAGTGCTCTGCTGCCACATAGGAGCACGGACTTGTCCACCCAGTGCTCTGCTGCCACATAGGAGAGCGGACCTGTCCACACAGTGCTCTGCTGCCACATAGGAGAGCGGACCTGTTCACACAGTGCTCTGCTGCGACATAGGAGAGCAGACCTGTTCACACAGTGCTCTGCTGCCACATAGGAGCACGGACCTGTCCACCCAGTGCTCTGCTGCCACATAGGAGAGCGGACCTGTTCACACAGTGCTCTGCTGCCACATAGGAGAGTGGACCTGTCCACCCAGTGCTCTTCTGCCACATAGGAGAGCGGACCTGTCCACCCAGTGCTCTGCTGCGACATAGGAGAGCGGACCTGTTCACACAGTGCTCTGCTGCCACATAGGAGAGCGGACCTGTTCACACAGTGCTCTGCTGCCACATAGGAGCACGGACCTGTCCACCCAGTGCTCTGCTGCGACATAGGAGAGCGGACCTGTCCACCCAGTGCTCTGCTGCCACATAGGAGAGCGGACCTGTCCACACAGTGCTCTGCTGCCACATAGGAGAGTGGACCTGTTCACACAGTGCTCTGCTGCCACATAGGAGAGCGGACCTGTTCACACAGTGCTCTGCTGCCACATAGGAGAGTGGACCTGTCCACACAGTGCTCTGCTGCCACATAGGAGAGCGGACCTGTTCACACAGTGCTCTGCTGCCACATAGGAGAGCGGACCTGTTCACACAGTGCTCTGCTGCCACATAGGAGAGCGGACCTGTTCACACAGTGCTCTGCTGCCACATAGGAGAGCGGACCTGTCCACACAGTGCTCTGCTGCCACATAGGAGAGTGGACCTGTTCACACAGTGCTCTGCTGCCACATAGGAGAGCGGACCTGTCCACCCAGTGCTCTGCTGCCACATAGGAGAGCGGACCTGTCCACACAGTGCTCTGCTGCCACATAGGAGCACGGACCTGTCCACCCAGTGCTCTGCTGCCACATAGGAGCACGGACCTGTCCACCCAGTGCTCTGCTGCCACATAGGAGAGCGGACCTGTTCACACAGTGCTCTGCTGCCACATAGGAGAGCGGACCTGTCCACACAGTGCTCTGCTGCCACATAGGAGAGCGGACCTGTCCACACAGTGCTCTGCTGCCACATAGGAGAGCGGACCTGTCCACACAGTGCTCTGCTGCCACATAGGAGAGCGGACCTGTTCACACAGTGCTCTGCTGCCACATAGGAGAGCGGACCTGTTCACACAGTGCTCTGCTGCCACATAGGAGAGCGGACCTGTCCACACAGTGCTCTGCTGCCACATAGGAGAGAGGACCTGTTCACACAGTGCTCTGCTGCCACATAGGAGAGCGGACCTGTCCACACAGTGCTCTGCTGCCACATAGGAGAGCGGACCTGTCCACACAGTGCTCTGCTGCCACATAGGAGAGCGGACCTGTCCACACAGTGCTCTGCTGCCACATAGGAGAGAGGACCTGTTCACACAGTGCTCTGCTGCCACATAGGAGAGCGGACCTGTTCACACAGTGCTCTGCTGCCACATAGGAGAGCGAACCTGTTCACACAGTGCTCTGCTGCCACATAGGAGAGCGGACCTGTCCACACAGTGCTCTGCTGCCACATAGGAGAGCGGACCTGTCCACACAGTGCTCTGCTGCCACATAGGAGAGCGGACCTGTCCACACAGTGCTCTGCTGCCACATAGGAGAGAGGACCTGTTCACACAGTGCTCTGCTGCCACATAGGAGAGCGGACCTGTTCACACAGTGCTCTGCTGCCACATAGGAGAGCGGACCTGTTCACACAGTGCTCTGCTGCCACATAGGAGAGCGGACCTGTCCACACAGTGCTCTGCTGCCACATAGGAGAGCGGACCTGTCCACACAGTGCTCTGCTGCCACATAGGAGAGTGGACCTGTCCACCCAGTGCTCTGCTGCCACATAGGAGCACGGACCTGTCCACCCAGTGCTCTGCTGCCACATAGGAGCACGGACCTGTCCACACAGTGCTCTGCTGCCACATAGGAGAGCGGACCTGTCCACACAGTGCTCTGCTGCCACATAGGAGAGCGGACCTGTCCACACAGTGCTCTGCTGCCACATAGGAGAGCGGACCTGTTCACACAGTGCTCTGCTGCCACATAGGAGAGCGGACCTGTCCACACAGTGCTCTGCTGCCACATAGGAGAGCGGACCTGTTCACACAGTGCTCTGCTGCCACATAGGAGAGCGGACCTGTCCACACAGTGCTCTGCTGCCACATAGGAGAGTGGACCTGTTCACACAGTGCTCTGCTGCCACATAGGAAAGCAGACCTGTCCACACAGTGCTCTGCTGCCACATAGGAGAGCGGACCTGTTCACACAGTGCTCTGCTGCCACATAGGAGAGCGGACCTGTTCACACAGTGCTCTGCTGCCACATAGGAGCACGGACCTGTCCACACAGTGCTCTGCTGCCACATAGGAGCACGGACCTGTCCACACAGTGCTCTGCTGCCACATAGGAGAGCGGACCTGTTCACACAGTGCTCTGCTGCCACATAGGAGCACGGACCTGTCCACACAGTGCTCTGCTGCCACATAGGAGCACGGACCTGTCCACACAGTGCTCTGCTGCCACATAGGAGAGCGGACCTGTTCACACAGTGCTCTGCTGCCACATAGGAGAGCGGACCTGTCCACCCAGTGCTCTGCTGCCACATAGGAGAGTGGACCTGTCCACCCAGTGCTCTGCTGCCACATAGGAGAGCGGACCTGTCCACACAGTGCTCTGCTGCCACATAGGAGAGCGGACCTGTTCACACAGTGCTCTGCTGCCACATAGGAGCACGGACCTGTCCACACAGTGCTCTGCTGCCACATAGGAGCACGGACCTGTCCACACAGTGCTCTGCTGCCACATAGGAGAGCGGACCTGTCCACACAGTGCTCTGCTGCCACATAGGAGAGCGGACCTGTCCACCCAGTGCTCTGCTGCCACATAGGAGAGCGGACCTGTTCACACAGTGCTCTGCTGCCACATAGGAGCACGGACCTGTCCACACAGTGCTCTGCTGCCACATAGGAGCACGGACCTGTCCACACAGTGCTCTGCTGCCACATAGGAGAGCGGACCTGTTCACACAGTGCTCTGCTGCCACATAGGAGAGCGGACCTGTCCACCCAGTGCTCTGCTGCCACATAGGAGAGCGGACCTGTCCACACAGTGCTCTGCTGCCACATAGGAGAGCGGACCTGTCCACACAGTGCTCTGCTGCCACATAGGAGAGCAGACCTGTTCACACAGTGCTCTGCTGTCACATAGGAGAGCGGACCTGTCCACACAGTGCTCTGCTGCCACATAGGAGAGCGGACCTGTCCACACAGTGCTCTGCTGCCACATAGGAGAGCGGACCTGTCCACACAGTGCTCTGCTGCCACATAGGAGACTGTATTATCGGGTCAGATACAATAAAATTACATATACTCGGTTATCTTCTTCCAGGCTCCTACCGTCCTGGTATAAGTCAGCCCTTTTCAATGAGCTGTATTTTGTGGCTGATGGCGGCACAATCTGGGTGGAACTTTTTGCGGATGACGCCAATGACGAGCTGATGAACGCTGGGCAACAACAGATGGCGGGCATGAAAAAAGTGCTGCAAGAATATGGCCGCTTTGCATATTTGGAAGGTGGGACCCCGCTTTTTCAACCTGTATTCACTGTATATTTTCCTGCCCCTCCATATACCTCCCTACAGATTAATTCCTGTGATTTTCCTTCTGTCTCCCCAGGACAGGAGTACCGCATGTACAACACATATGATGTGCATTTTTACGCCTCATTTGCTCTCATCATGTTATGGCCCCAGCTGGAGATCAGTCTTCAGTACGACATGGGTGAGTATAACTGTCTCTCAAAGTGACACATGCATGCAGAGGATACACCCCGTGAGACCCGCTGTATACCGGACCTGATGCACAAGATGGGCCATGTACTAGAAATACAATGTTGTATCATGAAATTGCAACATGAGATGACATATATACTACAGTTCAAAAGTATAGGGTCACTTAGATATTTCCTTATCTTTGAAAGAAAAGCACATTTTTTTCAATGAAGCTAAAATTAAATTAAACAAATCCCCTCTATACATTGTTATGTGGTAAATGACTATTCTAGCTGCAAACGTCTGGTTTTTAATGCAATATCTACATAGGTGTATAGAGGCCCATTTCCAACAACCACCACTCCAGTGTCTAATGGATCATTGTGTTTGCTAACTGATAGAAGGCTAATGGATGTTTAGAAAACCCTTGAAAACCCTTGTGCAAGTATGTTAGTACAGCTGAAAACAGTTTTGCTGATTAGAGAAGCTATAAAACTGACCTTCCTTTGAGCTAGTTGAGAATCTGGAGCATTACATTTGTTGGTTCCATAAACTCTCAAAATGGCCAGAAAAAAGAGAACTTTCATGTGAAACTCGACAGTCTATTCTTGTTCTTAGAAATGAAGGATATTCCATGCATGAAACTGCCAAGAAACTGAAGATTTCCCACAACGGTGTGTACTACTCCCTTCAGAGGAGAGCACAAACAGGCTGTAACCAGAGTAGAAAGAGAAGTGGGAGGCCGCGCTGCACAACTGAGCAACAAGACAAGCACATTACAGTCTCTAGTGTGAGAAATCCACGCCTCACAGGTCCTCAACTGGCAGCTTCATTAAATAGTACCCGCAAAACAGTGTCACCGTCTACAGTGAAGAGGCGACTCCGGGATGCTGCCTTCAGGGCAGAGTGGCAAACAAAAACCCATATCTGAGACTGGCTAATAAAAGGAAAAGATTAATATGGGCAAAACAACACAGACATTGGACAGAGGAAGATTGGAAAAGTGTTATGGACAGACGAATCGAAGTTTGAGGTGTTTGGATCACACAGAAGAACATTTGTGAGACGCAGAACAAGTGAAAAGATGCTGGAAGACTGCCTGACTCCATCTGTCAAGCATGGTGGAAGCAATGTGATGGTTTGGGGTTTCTTTGCTGTTGGTAAAGTAGAAGATTTATAAAATGTATTTTGAATAAGGAAGGCTATCACTCATTTTACAATGTCATACCCTGTGGACAGTGCTTGATTGGAGCCAATTTCATCCTACAACAGGACAATGACCCAAAGCAACCTCCAAATTATGCATGAACTATTTAGGGAAGAAGCCGGGAGCTGGTATATATGTGTAATGGAGGGGCCCAGTCACCAGATCTCAACCCTATAGAGCTGTTGTGGGAGCTGCTTGACCATATGGTGCACAAAAAGTGCCCATCAAGCCAATCCAACTTGTGGAGGGGGGAAAAATGGGGTGAAATATCTCCAGATTACCTCCGCAAATTAACAGCTAGAATGCCAAAGCTCTGCAAAGCTGGAATTGCTGCAAAGGAGCATTCTGTGCCGAAAGCAAAGTGTGAAGAGAAAATTTATTATTTCACGTAAAATCATTATTTCTAACCTCATCACTGTCTGGCCGATATTTTCTATTCATTACGCAACTCATTTGATAAATAAAAGTATGATTTGATTTTTCATGGAAAAGACAAAATTGTCTGGGTGACCCCAAACTTTTGAACTGTAGTGTATGCCTCAGTAGACCACAGTAGACTTGCCATATATCAGAAACCAGCTGTGAGACCTACTGTATACTGAAACACTGCACAAGATCCGCCAAAGACTGGCAACTCAATACAAGGCCCACCACACAAGACCAGCCAAATGCCGGAAATGCCCTACAAGATCCACCAAATGCTGATAATACCATGCAAGACTCATCGAGCTCCTGGAACACTACACTAGACCCCTCATAAACCGGGAACATCTAACAAAACTTACCGAATGCCGTGAACACCTACAAGACCTACTAAACTCTGTAAACACCATACAAGATCCACCGAGCACCTAGAACACCACAAAAGACCCCTCGTTTACCGGGAACATGCCTCAAAACCTGCCAAATGTTGGGAACACCTTACAAGACCCACTGAACACTGGGAACACCACAGAAGACCGCTCATATACCGGGAACATCCCACAAAACCTGCCAACTACTGGTAACAGCTTACAAGACCCACTGAACGCTGGGAACACCGTACAAGATCCAGAGAGCACCTAGAACACCACAAAAGACCCATTGTATAATAGTGAATTTCCCACAAGACCTGACGAATGCCGGGAAAACCCTACAAGACCCACCGAATGCTAGGAACACCATACGAGATCCACCAAGCATCTAGGAACAACAAAAGAGGTAGGAGCGCACCACTTAAATCAGGAATGAGTAAAGTACAAAGTCAAGGGGGTGCTATCTGGTGCAGTATGGACGTATAAGACAAGAGAAGGAGGGAAGCTACTGCACATAAAACAGATGCACACCAGTGATGAAAGATAAAAAAGAAGCCTTTATTAGGTACAAAATATTAAAAACATTAAAACCAAAGTGCAACATAAAAGACAAACAAGAGGTGAGGTCAGCCCGCCCTGGGCCGGAGGGTCGCCACAATAATTGGTCATAAACAATCAATATAAGAGTGGCAGTGCCGTGCACCTAAGTGCCAATATACAATGCTGAAAGATGGTCTATATACAGTCTGTGACAACAGGGAATACAGAGGTCGTATACAGCAAGTGAAAATATATGATACATAGAGATGGCCAATACCGGAATAATGAGCACAACAAGTACAAAGTGCACCGAGCCGATGTAAAGTGGTAAATGGAACACTTATATATACATTGGTACCAAGCATCTAGAACACCACAAAAGACCAGTCGTATACCAGTAACATCCCACATGAGCTGCTGAATGCCAGAAACACCCTACAAGACCCAATGACCGCTGGGAATACCATACAAGATCCACAGAGCACCTAGAACATCACAAAAAAACCCGCTTATACAGGGAACATCCCACACAAGACCTGCTGAATGCCAGGAACACCCTACAAGACCCACTGAACACTGGGAACACCATACAAGATCCACTGAGCACCTAGAACATCACAAAAGATCCCTTGTAAGCCGGGAACATCCCACAAGACCTGCCGCAAGCTGGAAACACACTGCAAGACCCACCAAACGCTGGGAACACCATTCAAGATCCAACGAGCACCTGGAATACCATACAAAATCAACCAAGCACCTGGAACACCACAAAAGACCCCTCGTATAAAGGGAACATTCCACAAGACCTGCTGAATGACAGGAACACCCTAGAAGACACACCAAACACTGTAACACCTTACAAGATTCACTGAGCCCCTGAAACACCACCATAGACTCCTCGTAAGCCGGCAACATCCCCCAATGCCAGGAACATCCTACAAGACCCACCGAATGCTGGGAACACCATACAAGAGCCACCGAGTACCTAGAACACCACAACAGACCCGTGTTATACAGGGAACACCACAAAAGACCCCTCGTATACCAGGAACATCATCCCACAAGATCAGCTGAATGAAAGGAACACCCTACAAGACCCATTGAATGCTACAAACGCCTTAAAAGACCTGTCGTATACAGTGAACATCACTAAAGACTTGTGTACCAGGAACATTCCACAAGACCCATCGTATACTAGAAACACCCTACAAGATCTACCAAATGTCAAAAAAAACATACAAAACATGCTGAATGTCAAGAAAACCACACATTATCTGCAGTGCTGAGAACATTGCAGTAGGTATGGAAAGTATTCAGACCCCTTTAAATTTTTCACTCTTTGTTTCATTGCAGCCATTTGGTAAATTCTCATTAATGTACACTCTGCACCCTATCCCCCACCTTGACAGAAAAAAACAGAAATGTAGAAATTTTTGCAAATGTATTAAACAAGAAAAACTGAAATATCACATGGTCATAAGTATTCAGCCCCTTTGCTCAGACACTCATATGTAAGTCCCATGCTGTCCATTTCTTTGTGATCCTCCTTGAGATGGTTCTACTCCTTCATTGGAGTCCAGCTGTGTGTAATTACACTGATAGGACTTGATTTGGAAAGGCGTAAACCTGTCTATATAAGACCTCACAGCTCATAGTTCATGTCAGACCAAATGAGAATCATGAGGTCAAAGGAACTGCCCAAAGAGCTCAGAGACAGAATTGTAGCAAGGCACAGATCTGGTCAAGGTTACAAAAGTATTTCTGCAGTGCTCAAGGTTCCTAAGAGCACAGTGGCCTCCATAATCCTAAAATAGAAGAAGTTGGGGACCACCAGAACTCTTCCTAGACCTGGCCGTTCAGCAAAGCTGAGCAATCATGGGAGAAGAGTCTTGGTGAGAGGTAAAGAAGAACCCCAAGATCACTGCGGCTGAGCTCCAGAGATGCAGGAGGGGGATGGGAGAAAGTTCCACAAAGTCACCTATCACTGCAGCCTCCACCAGTCAGGCCTTTATGGCAGAGTGGTCGACGGAAGCCTCTCCTCAGTGCAAGACATATAAAAGCCGCATAGAGTTTGAAAACAAAACACATGAAGGATCCCAGACTATGAGAAATAAGATTCTCTGGTCTGATTAGACGAAGATAGGAATTTCGGGTGATAATTCTAAGCAGTATGTGTGGAGAAAAACAGTTTGTTTAAAAGAACTGAGAGTCCTCAGTAGTTGATACCTTTTAGGGACTCTCAGTTCTTTTAGACAAACTTTTTTTATCTCTACTGGCTAACACGGTACAAAGATATATTTTACCTGGAGAAAACCAGGCACTGCTCATCACCTGCCCTATACAATCACCACAGTGAAAAATGGTGGAGGCAGCATCATGCTATGGGGGCAGGGACAGGACGACTGGCTGCAATTGAAGGAAAGATGAATGCGGCCAAATACAGAGAGATCCTGGAAGAAAACCTCTTCCATAGTGCTCTGGACCTCAGACTTGGCCGAAGGTTCACCTTCCAACAAGACAATGACCCTAAGCACACAGCTAAAATAACAAAGGAGGGGGCTTCAGAACAATTATGTGACCATTCTTGACAGGCCCAACCAGAGCCCTGACCTAAACCCAATTGAGCATCTCTGGAGAGACCTGAAATTGGCGTCCACCAACGTTCACCTTCCAACCTGACGGGACTGGAGAGAATCTGCAAGGAAGAATGGCAGAGGATCCCCAAATCCAGGATCCCAAGAAGACTCATGGCTGTACTAGCTCAAAAGGGAGGGTGCCTCTACCCAATACTGAGCAAAGGGGATGAATATTTATGAGCATGTGGTATGCTGAGCAAGGGGGATGAATATTTATGACCATGGGATATTTCAGTTTTTTCTTGTTTAATATATCTGCAAAAATGTCTACATTTTTGATTTTTTCTGTCAAGATAGGGGATGGGGGGGCAGAGTGTACATTAATGAGATAAAAATTGAACTTTTTTGAATTTAACAAATGGCTGCAATGAAACCCATAGTGACAAATTTAAAGGTGTCTGAATACTTTCCATACCCACTGTATACCAGGAACACCACCCAAGACCCACTGAATGCCAGGAACACCTCAAAAAGGCTGCGGCCTACTGGAATACCATACAAGCCCCACAGGGAACACCCCACAAGTCCTGCCGAATGCCTGGAGTGCCACACAAAACCTACTGTAGGCCTGCTGTATACAGAGAACACCCCACAATGCCCGCCATATACTGGGAACACTCCACAAGACCCACCATATACAGAGAGTACTCCACAAGGCAGGCGATATGCGTGGAACACCCTAAAATAACTGCTGCATAGAAGGAACACTCCATAATTCCCGCTATATACAGAGAATATGCCACAAGGCCAGCCATATAACAGGAGCGTCCCATATTAGCCACCAAATGCGAGGAACTCTTCAGAAGACCCACCATATAGCAGGAACACTCCATAAGACCCATCAAATGCCAGCAACACCCCACAAGGTCTGCTGTATATCGGGAATACCTCACAAGATCCACCATATACAGGGATCATCCCACAATACCCACCATATAATGGGAACCCTCCATAGGACCCACCAAATGCCAGCCACACCCAATGGTATACCGGGAACACCCCACAAGGTCTGCCGTATACTGGGAACACTCCACAAGGGCCAACGTATACTAGGAACACCCCACAAGGTTCGCCATATACAGGGGACACACCAAGGGCCGGCAGTAAACATGCTATTTTGCAGATTATTCCGTTGTCTTGACTGCTTGTCACAGTCTGTCGGATCGATCTGCTTTTCCTTTTTTCCTCACTCCAAAACTTCAAGTTGAAGATGTGATTGCTCACTGCTGACAACATTTCTGCCTGATAAGGCACAATGTCACCAGGTAATCAATGTGTTATCCAGGAATGGTGGGTGTTTGGTACAGTGAGGTGTCAGTGGCATCCAGTGTTTCTCCTGGTAGGCCTCTCCACCACCTGGGATTCCCGCGCTCACACCTTCCGCCTTCAGTTGGTGCTGAGCTGTAAGTCTGTCAGTCAGTAGGTGTTATCAACCTGAGTGACTGATCGCAAGGTTTATTCTCCCTTCATTTCTTAGCGGCTGCAGTTGTGCATGAGGATCCAGAGAGGAGAAAATATTTAATGAGTGGCTCGTTGGCTCCGGTGAAGAGCAGGAATGTTGTCCCCCATGACATTGGAGATCCAGGTATGACTTCCATGAGGGTCTTTCCTTTCCCTTCATTTTTTTTTTATTTATTTTGTTGACATATTTCCTCTTCCTATCTCAAAGAGGATGAGCCATGGCAGAAACTAAACGCCTACCTTATCCATGACACTGCTGACTGGAAAGACCTAAACCTCAAGTTTGTTCTGCAAGTCTACAGAGATTACCACATAACCAAGAGTTCCACCTACTTAAGAGACATGTGGCCCGTCTGCCAGGTAAATATCACATAACACAGAGCTCCTCCCATCTGTATGACATGTGACTGGTCTGCCAGGTACATATTACATGACCCGGAGCTCCTCCCACCTGTATGACCCCCCCAGCTCCTCCCCCCTGTTGACATGTGACTGGTCTGCCAGATAAATATCACATGACCCGGAGTTCCTCCCACCTGTACGACCAAGAGCTGCTGCCACCTGTATGACCAAGAGCTCCTCCCACCTGTTAGACATGTGACTGGTCTGCCAGGTAAATATCACAGGACCCGGAGCTCCTCCCCCTGTATGACATGTGACTGGTCTACCAGATAAATATCACGTGACCCGGAGCTCCTTCCACCTGTATGACATGTAACTGGTCTTCCAGGTAAATATCATGTGACCTGGATCGCCTCCCACCTGTTTGACTTGGCTGGCTCGACAGTACACAGGGGTGACTTGGTTCTGCAGTGCCTGGAGGTGACCCAGCTGAGTAGTGCCCAGTGGTGAATCTGTATAGCACTGCCTGGACGTGACCCGGTTGGGTAGTCCGCGGAGGTGACCCGGTTGGGCAGTGGCTAGAGGTGACCCGATTCTGCACTGCATGGTGGTGACCCGGTTCTGTACTGCCCGGAAGTGACTCGATTGGGCAATGCCCGGAGGTGACTCGGTTTGGCAGTGCCCGAAGGTGACCTAGTGGGCAGTGCCTGGTAGTACCTGGTTCTGCAGTGCCCAGGATGACCCAGTGCTTCTTTCCCCACAGGCCGTCATGGACACTGCGCTGAGGTTCGATCAGGATGGTGACGGGCTGATTGAGAATTCGGGGTTTCCTGATCAGACGTATGATGGATGGATGATGACCGGACCCAGGTGAGGAGGCAGGAGACAATGGGGGGAGGATAGTAACATATATCGGCCTAGCTATAATAATGTCTGCAATGTGTGCGTGAGGGGGGCTGGACTTTTTGAAAAATCCATAATTTTGTGATATTTGTAGCTCTAATAATACAAAAGTTATCTGATAATGACTGCTGGGGGAGTAGGAGAGGAAATAATTGTAATTTCCTCTCCCCTTTCCCCCAGCAGTCTTTATCTCCTTTCCCCCTCCCCCCTATCAGCCATGATAATGTACCTATGTTGTCCCCTGTAGTAATGTGCCCATCCTTGTCCGCATCCTGTAGTAATTATAGCCCTCCTTGTCCCCTTCCTGTAGTAATGTGCCCATCCTTGTCCCCATCCTGTAGTAACGTGCCCATCCTGTAGTAATGTGCCCATTCTTGTCCCCATCCTGTAGTAATGTGCCCATCCTTGTCCCAAATCTATAGTAATGTGCCCATCCTTGTCCCGATCTTGTAGTAATGTGCCCATCCTTGTCCCCTTCCTGTAGTAATGTTCCCATCCTTTTCCCCATCCTGTAGTAATGTGCCCATCCTTGTCACCATCTTGTAGTAATGTGCCCATCCTTGTCCCGATCTTGTAGTAATGTGCCCATTCTTGTCCCGATCCTGTAGTAATGTGCCCATCCTTGTCACCATCTTGTAGTAATGTGCCCATTCTTGTCCCCATCCTGTAGTAATGTGACCCTCCTTGTACCCTTCCTGTAGTAATGTGCTCATCCTTGTCCCCATCCTGTAGTAACGTGCCCATCCTTGTCCCGATCTTGTAGTAATGTGCCCATCCTTGTCCCCATCCTGTAGTAATGTGCCCATCCTGTAGTAATGTGCCCATCCTTGTCCTGATCTTGTAGTAATGTGCCCATCCTGTAGTAATGTGCCCATCCTTGTCCCCATCCTGTAGTAATGTGCCCATCCTTGTCCCCATCCTGTAGTAATGTGCCTATTCTTGTTCCCTTCTAGTAGCAATGTCACATGCTGGCCTCTGATTGGCCAGCGGCTGCCCTTAGTGAAGCTCTGCAGAGGTTTCCTGTGAGTGGCAGCGGAAAGCATCTGAAGTAAAGTGCAGATGGCTGTAGCCCCCAGCATAGGGCTGCGATCGTCAGGGGGCCTGCGGGCTGCAAGAAGCTGCCTCATGGACCGCATGTGGCCCGAGGCCCGCTTGTTTGAGACCCCCGGGTTAGAGAGAGGTGTGTTACTTACTGCGTGGTACATAAGCACACCTCACTCCGGACCCTGATTAAAGATACAGAACACAAATTACCGGCAGCTGCATCCCGATCTACAAGACAAGCCGCAGTCACCAGTGATTTAACTAGACCAGCATCTGCGGCCTCACCAGGCCGGTCATTTCAGATCAGCTGAGCTGCACATGCAGTTGTAGTTCAGTCACCAGCTGCTGCGGCTTGTCTTATAGATCTGGATGCGGCTGCCTGCCCCTGACATCGAACGCAGACATATTCACCCTCGAGCGGCATGTATACATCTCACAAGACGCACACCTGAGAGCATAGTCCATGGGGCACATACTAAATGGGGATAATCGGTACAGAGAAAAACAATACAAAACTAGAAAGGTAACACCAAACTATGATCTTGTGTCAAACTATCATATTGTGTTGAAAACTATGGACTTTACTGCAACCCTCGCACGCTCGGTAACCCTCGCACGCTCAGTAACCCTCGCACGCTCAGTAACCCTCGCACGCTCGGTAACCTTCGCACGCTCGGTAACCCTCACACGCTCGGTAACCCTCGCACGCTCGGTAACCCTCGCACGCTCGGTAACCCTCGCACGCTCGGTAACCCTCGCACGCTCGGTAACCCTCGCACGCTCAGTAACCCTCGCACGCTCAGTAACCCTCTATAGCTGTGGCTGGGATTAGTAGGCCTGGAACAATCTAATAACAGATGTAGCTGCTACAAACAATTAGTCTCCTGACACAAATCACAGGACCCTATAGTCTTGAGTCTATGATGTGTGGGGGACTTATCTGTATATAACGATGCCTGTATCTCTCAGCTCGTACTGCGGGGGGCTCTGGTTGGCCGCTCTGTGTATGATGTGTCAGATGGCCGGTGATCTTGGGGACGAGGATGCTCACAGCAAGTTCTCTACTATCCTCACCAGAGGAAAAGAAGCATTCGAGAGGCTGCTATGGAACGGTAAGTGTCCTGTGCACAGTATGTTACGTATGAAGATAGTACTCTATATACCCAAGACACTCTCTATGGTGCTGATAATGGTGAGGTGGTGCTAGTACCCGGGATACTGTACACTGCTGATAATGGTGAGGAGGTGCTAGTACCCGGGATACTGTACACTGCTGATAATGGTGAGGAGGTGCTAGTACCCGGGATACTGTACACTGCTGATAATGGTGAGGAGGTGCTAGTACCCGGGATACTGTACACTGCTGATAATGGTGAGGAGGTGCTAGTACCCGGGATACTGTACACTGCTGATAATGGTGAGGAGGTGCTAGTACCCGGGATACTGTACACTGCTGATAATGGTGAGGAGGTGCTAGTACCCGGAATACTGTACACTGCTGAGAATGGTGAGGAGGTGCTAGTACCCGGGATACTGTACACTGCTGATAATGGTGAGGAGGTGCTAGTACCCGGGATACTGTACACTGCTGATAATGGTGAGGAGGTGCTAGTACTCGGGATACTGTACACTGCTGATAATGGTGAGGAGGTGCTAGTACCCGGGATACTGTACACTGCTGATAATGGTGAGGAGGTGCTAGTACCCGGGATACTGTACACTGCTGATAATGGTGAGGAGGTGCTAGTACCCGGGATACTGTACACTGCTGATAATGGTGAGGAGGTGCTAGTACCCGGGATACTGTACACTGCTGAGAATGGTGAGGAGGTGCTAGTACCCGGGATACTGTACACTGCTGATAATGGTGAGGAGGTGCTAGTACCCGGGATACTGTACACTGCTGAGAATGGTGAGGAGGTGCTAGTACCCGGGATACTGTACACTGCTGATAATGGTGAGGAGGTGCTAGTACCCGGGATACTGTACACTGCTGATAATGGTGAGGAGGTGCTAGTACCCGGGATACTGTACACTGCTGATAATGGTGAGGAGGTGCTAGTACCCGGGATACTGTACACTGCTGATAATGGTGAGGTGGTGCTAGTACCCGGGATATTGTACACTGCTGATAATGGTGAGGTGGTGCTAGTACCCGGGATACTGTACACTGCTGATAATGGTGAGGAGGTGCTAGTACCCGGGATACTGTACACTGCTGATAATGGTGAGGAGGTGCTAGTACCCGGGATACTGTACACTGCTGATAATGGTGAGGTGGTGCTAGTACCCGGGATACTGTACACTGCTGATAATGGTGAGGAGGTGCTAGTACCCGGGATACTGTACACTGCTGAGAATGGTGAGGAGGTGCTAGTACCCGGGATACTGTACACTGCTGATAATGGTGAGGAGGTGCTAGTACCCGGGATACTGTACACTGCTGATAATGGTGAGGAGGTGCTAGTACCCGGGATACTGTACACTGCTGATAATGGTGAGGAGGTGCTAGTACTCGGGATACTGTACACTGCTGATAATGGTGAGGAGGTGCTAGTACCCGGGATACTGTACACTGCTGATAATGGTGAGGAGGTGCTAGTACTCGGGATACTGTACACTGCTGATAATGGTGAGGTGGTGCTAGTACCCGGGATACTGTACACTGCTGATAATGGTGAGGAGGTGCTAGTACTCGGGATACTGTACACTGCTGATAATGGTGAGGAGGTGCTAGTACCCGGGATACTGTACACTGCTGATAATGGTGAGGAGGTGCTAGTACTCGGGATACTGTACACTGCTGATAATGGTGAGGAGGTGCTAGTACCCGGGATACTGTACACTGCTGATAATGGTGAGGAGGTGCTAGTACCCGGGATACTGTACACTGCTGATAATGGTGAGGAGGTGCTAGTACTCGGGATACTGTACACTGCTGATAATGGTGAGGAGGTGCTAGTACCCGGGATACTGTACACTGCTGATAATGGTGAGGAGGTGCTAGTACCCGGGATACTGTACACTGCTGATAATGGTGAGGAGGTGCTAGTACCCGGGATACTGTACACTGCTGATAATGGTGAGGAGGTGCTAGTACCCGGGATACTGTACACTGCTGATAATGGTGAGGAGGTGCTAGTACCCGGGATACTGTACACTGCTGATAATGGTGAGGAGGTGCTAGTACTCGGGATACTGTACACTGCTGATAATGGTGAGGCGGTGCTAGTACCCGGGATACTGTACACTGCTGATAATGGTGAGGAGGTGCTAGTACCCGGAATACTGTACACTGCTGATAATGGTGAGGAGGTGCTAGTACCCGGAATACTGTACACTGCTGATAATGGTGAGGAGGTGCTAGTACCCGGAATACTGTACACTGCTGATAATGGTGAGGAGGTGCTAGTACCCGGGATACTGTACACTGCTGATAATGGTGAGGAGGTGCTAGTACCCGGGATACTGTACACTGCTGATAATGGTGAGGAGGTGCTAGTGCCCGGGATACTGTACACTGCTGATAATGGTGAGGAGGTGCTAGTACCCGGGATACTGTACACTGCTGATAATGGTGAGGAGGTGCTAGTACCCGGGATACTGTACACTGCTGATAATGGTGAGGAGGTGCTAGTACCCGGGATACTGTACACTGCTGATAATGGTGAGGAGGTGCTAGTACCCGGGATACTGTACACTGCTGATAATGGTGAGGAGGTGCTAGTACCCGGGATACTGTACACTGCTGATAATGGTGAGGAGGTGCTAGTACCCGGGATACTGTACACTGCTGATAATGGTGAGGAGGTGCTAGTACCCGGGATACTGTACACTGCTGATAATGGTGAGGAGGTGCTAGTACCCGGGATACTGTACACTGCTGATAATGGTGAGGAGGTGCTAGTACCCGGGATACTGTACACTGCTGATAATGGTGAGGAGGTGCTAGTACCCGGGATACTGTACACTGCTGATAATGGTGAGGAGGTGCTAGTACCCGGGATACTGTACACTGCTGATAATGGTGAGGAGGTGCTAGTACCCGGGATACTGTACACTGCTGATAATGGTGAGGAGGTGCTAGTACCCGGGATACTGTACACTGCTGATAATGGTGAGGAGGTGCTAGTACCCGGGATACTGTACACTGCTGATAATGGTGAGGAGGTGCTAGTACCCGGGATACTGTACACTGCTGATAATGGTGAGGAGGTGCTAGTACCCGGGATACTGTACACTGCTGATAATGGTGAGGAGGTGCTAGTACTCGGGATACTGTACACTGCTGATAATGGTGAGGAGGTGCTAGTACCCGGGATACTGTACACTGCTGATAATGGTGAGGAGGTGCTAGTACCCGGGATACTGTACACTGCTGATAATGGTGAGGAGGTGCTAGTACCCGGGATACTGTACACTGCTGATAATGGTGAGGAGGTGCTAGTACCCGGGATACTGTACACTGCTGATAATGGTGAGGAGGTGCTAGTACCCGGGATACTGTACACTGCTGATAATGGTGAGGAGGTGCTAGTACTCGGGATACTGTACACTGCTGATAATGGTGAGGAGGTGCTAGTACTCGGGATACTGTACACTGCTGATAATGGTGAGGAGGTGCTAGTACCCGGGATACTGTACACTGCTGATAATGGTGAGGAGGTGCTAGTACCCGGGATACTGTACACTGCTGATAATGGTGAGGAGGTGCTAGTACCCGGGATACTGTACACTGCTGATAATGGTGAGGAGGTGCTAGTACCCGGGATACTGTACACTGCTGATAATGGTGAGGAGGTGCTAGTACCCGGGATACTGTACACTGCTGATAATGGTGAGGAGGTGCTAGTACCCGGGATACTGTACACTGCTGATAATGGTGAGGAGGTGCTAGTACCCGGGATACTGTACACTGCTGATAATGGTGAGGAGGTGCTAGTACCCGGGATACTGTACACTGCTGATAATGGTGAGGAGGTGCTAGTACCCGGGATACTGTACACTGCTGATAATGGTGAGGAGGTGCTAGTACCCGGGATACTGTACACTGCTGATAATGGTGAGGAGGTGCTAGTACCCGGGATACTGTACACTGCTGATAATGGTGAGGAGGTGCTAGTACCCGGGATACTGTACACTGCTGATAATGGTGAGGAGGTGCTAGTACCCGGGATACTGTACACTGCTGATAATGGTGAGGAGGTGCTAGTACCCGGGATACTGTACACTGCTGATAATGGTGAGGAGGTGCTAGTACCCGGGATACTGTACACTGCTGATAATGGTGAGGAGGTGCTAGTACCCGGGATACTGTACACTGCTGATAATGGTGAGGAGGTGCTAGTACCCGGGATACTGTACACTGCTGATAATGGTGAGGAGGTGCTAGTACCCGGGATACTGTACACTGCTGATAATGGTGAGGAGGTGCTAGTACCCGGGATACTGTACACTGCTGATAATGGTGAGGAGGTGCTAGTACCCGGGATACTGTACACTGCTGATAATGGTGAGGAGGTGCTAGTACCCGGGATACTGTACACTGCTGATAATGGTGAGGAGGTGCTAGTACCCGGGATACTGTACACTGCTGATAATGGTGAGGAGGTGCTAGTACCCGGGATACTGTACACTGCTGATAATGGTGAGGAGGTGCTAGTACCCGGGATACTGTACACTGCTGATAATGGTGAGGAGGTGCTAGTACCCGGGATACTGTACACTGCTGATAATGGTGAGGAGGTGCTAGTACCCGGGATACTGTACACTGCTGATAATGGTGAGGAGGTGCTAGTACCCGGGATACTGTACACTGCTGATAATGGTGAGGAGGTGCTAGTACCCGGGATACTGTACACTGCTGATAATGGTGAGGAGGTGCTAGTACCCGGGATACTGTACACTGCTGATAATGGTGAGGAGGTGCTAGTACCCGGGATACTGTACACTGCTGATAATGGTGAGGAGGTGCTAGTACCCGGGATACTGTACACTGCTGATAATGGTGAGGAGGTGCTAGTACCCGGGATACTGTACACTGCTGATAATGGTGAGGAGGTGCTAGTACCCGGGATACTGTACACTGCTGATAATGGTGAGGAGGTGCTAGTACCCGGGATACTGTACACTGCTGATAATGGTGAGGAGGTGCTAGTACCCGGGATACTGTACACTGCTGATAATGGTGAGGAGGTGCTAGTACCCGGGATACTGTACACTGCTGATAATGGTGAGGAGGTGCTAGTACCCGGGATACTGTACACTGCTGATAATGGTGAGGAGGTGCTAGTACCCGGGATACTGTACACTGCTGATAATGGTGAGGAGGTGCTAGTACCCGGGATACTGTACACTGCTGATAATGGTGAGGAGGTGCTAGTACCCGGGATACTGTACACTGCTGATAATGGTGAGGAGGTGCTAGTACCCGGGATACTGTACACTGCTGATAATGGTGAGGAGGTGCTAGTACCCGGGATACTGTACACTGCTGATAATGGTGAGGAGGTGCTAGTACCCGGGATACTGTACACTGCTGATAATGGTGAGGAGGTGCTAGTACCCGGGATACTGTACACTGCTGATAATGGTGAGGAGGTGCTAGTACCCGGGATACTGTACACTGCTGATAATGGTGAGGAGGTGCTAGTACCCGGGATACTGTACACTGCTGATAATGGTGAGGAGGTGCTAGTACCCGGGATACTGTACACTGCTGATAATGGTGAGGAGGTGCTAGTACCCGGGATACTGTACACTGCTGATAATGGTGAGGAGGTGCTAGTACCCGGGATACTGTACACTGCTGATAATGGTGAGGAGGTGCTAGTACCCGGGATACTGTACACTGCTGATAATGGTGAGGAGGTGCTAGTACCCGGGATACTGTACACTGCTGATAATGGTGAGGAGGTGCTAGTACCCGGGATACTGTACACTGCTGATAATGGTGAGGAGGTGCTAGTACCCGGGATACTGTACACTGCTGATAATGGTGAGGAGGTGCTAGTACCCGGGATACTGTACACTGCTGATAATGGTGAGGAGGTGCTAGTACCCGGGATACTGTACACTGCTGATAATGGTGAGGAGGTGCTAGTACCCGGGATACTGTACACTGCTGATAATGGTGAGGAGGTGCTAGTACCCGGGATACTGTACACTGCTGATAATGGTGAGGAGGTGCTAGTACCCGGGATACTGTACACTGCTGATAATGGTGAGGAGGTGCTAGTACCCGGGATACTGTACACTGCTGATAATGGTGAGGAGGTGCTAGTACCCGGGATACTGTACACTGCTGATAATGGTGAGGAGGTGCTAGTACCCGGGATACTGTACACTGCTGATAATGGTGAGGAGGTGCTAGTACCCGGGATACTGTACACTGCTGATAATGGTGAGGAGGTGCTAGTACCCGGGATACTGTACACTGCTGATAATGGTGAGGAGGTGCTAGTACCCGGGATACTGTACACTGCTGATAATGGTGAGGAGGTGCTAGTACCCGGGATACTGTACACTGCTGATAATGGTGAGGAGGTGCTAGTACCCGGGATACTGTACACTGCTGATAATGGTGAGGAGGTGCTAGTACCCGGGATACTGTACACTGCTGATAATGGTGAGGAGGTGCTAGTACCCGGGATACTGTACACTGCTGATAATGGTGAGGAGGTGCTAGTACCCGGGATACTGTACACTGCTGATAATGGTGAGGAGGTGCTAGTACCCGGGATACTGTACACTGCTGATAATGGTGAGGAGGTGCTAGTACCCGGGATACTGTACACTGCTGATAATGGTGAGGAGGTGCTAGTACCCGGGATACTGTACACTGCTGTATAATGGTCGAGGATGGTGCTAGTACCCGGGATA